>NC_138768.1:859177593-859290093 GCF_965119305.1 Pelophylax lessonae
GAGATCTTACTAAAAAAATTGTACAGGGGTAAAATGATATCTCTCTCTCTCTGCAGTCCATAGCTCTTTTAATATAAAAAATGATTTTGCTTGCTTTTGAAACCACTTCTTGACATTGCATGCTATTATTGGGATTATGATTTACTAGAACATCCAGATCCTTCTCCACCATTGACTCCCCCAGCTGTTCTCCTCCTAGTATTTATGATGCATGCATATTCTTAGCCCTCAAGTGCATAACTTTACATTTATCAACATTAAACCTCATTTGCCACACAGTTGCCTAATTAAACAGTGCATTGAGTTTAGCTTGTAATTGGAGACATCATGTAAGGGTGTTATTCCACTGCATAGTTTAGTGTCACATGCAAAGACTGAAATGGTATTTGTAGTCCCAGACCCAATATCATTTTTAAATATATTAAAAAGTAAGGGTCCCAACATTGAACTTTGGGGTACACCACTGATAACATTAGACCATTCAGAGTAAGAATCATTAACCACTCCTCTCTGAATACGGTCTTTTAGCCAGTTTTCTATTAATTTACAAACTGGTTTTTCAAAATCCAGGTCCACAGCCACACCTTTATCTAAGGTTTTACTTACCCCCTCATAAAATTAAATCAGATTTGTCTGACCACTTCTGTCTAGCATGAATCCATGCTGTCTGTTTAAAATACTTTTTTTTCTAGCAAGAACGCATCTATGTGGTATTTTAATAAACTCTCCAGTATCTTTCCGACTATTGAAGTTAAACTAACAGGTCTATAGTTACTTGTTAAAGACTTTGACCCCTTTTTAAATATAGGCACCACATTGGCCTTATGCCAATCCAGTGGTACTATGTCAGTCAATAAAGAGTCCCTAAAAATTAGAAACTGTGGATTTGAAATGGTAGAGCTCAATTCTTTTAGAATCCGTGGGTATATGCCATCTGGTCCACATGCTTTATGCTCCTTTATGTTGTCTAAATATTTCTGGACCATATCACATTTAAGCCAAAATGGTTCATTTGGGGCTGTGTCAATGCCATTCCCATTATGAGCTCCCCCATGCTCCATTGTATACACAGAGCTAAAGAAGGTATTTAATAAATTTGCCTTCTCTATGTCCCCATTCACTCTAGATTATTTTGTAAAGGGCCCACTTGCCTAGACCTTTTTACCGTTAATATATTTGAAGAATTTTGGGGGGTTTGTCTTACTCTCTTTTGCAATCTGTCGTTTGTTATGATTTCCTTTTTACAATATTCTATTATATTCTTTATAACATTTAAATGATGATAATGTTCCTTGATTTTTTTTTTTTTTTTTAAAGCTTTTTTCTCATCATTGATGCTGAGTTCACACCTATGCGATGCTAGACATCGCATGTGATTTGCACCTCATTGCTGTGCACATCACACACAATATCTGTGCAATGTAAATTCAGCCATACAGTTTGTATGGCTGAAATCACATTGTATTCATACCTAAATGGTGCAGGACCCTTTTTTTGGTCCGCATTGGAATCAGATTGCATGGGTAATTAGATTCCATCCAATTTCACAGTTCGCACTGCATTCTGAAAATACATTTGGGTTTGTTGTTAAACTTATATTGACACCCGTAGCAGTTTGCAGAGAGCAGTGTGAACTGCCTGCAATCAGATGCGATGCGGGAACCCACACAGGAATCGCTGTGGTTCTCGCATCACATAAGTGGAAACCCGGCCTAATAGCTTTTTTAACTTTGGCCATGAGCCACATAGGTTTCATTTTTAGCCAAATTAAACTTATTGCACATGGGAATACACTTTGTGGTGTGTTCACATACAGTCTTTCTGAAGAATTCCCATATCTGTTCTGTGCCCATGAATGACAATATTCCCTCTCAGTCTAAAGCCCCGTACACACGAGTAGAAATTCGGCTGGGAAATTTCGTCCGACGACCGATCTGCCGATTTTCGACTTGTTAGTATGGTGCTTCCGACAACCGACTCCGACTTTTCGGCCGAAAAAATCCTGGTGTGCAGTCTATATAATTTTTGTCGACCGTCAAAACACTTCCGATTTTCATCTCAGTCATTAGTACAGATTTCGATGGCGAAAAATCTTATGAGCAAGACTAGGCATGCTCAGAGATGAAAGAACACATACAAAGCAATCCAACACATGACATCACTTCTGAAGTAGAATTCTGTCGTGCGGGAAAATTAGTGTGCAGTCTAGAGCACATTCCAACCAACAGACACGCACTCTGGACTAAAGACGGATGACCAGTCGGCGGAAATTCATTGCGTGTGTACAAGGCTTAAGTCTTGAAGAGCAGTTCTCATCCTTGGAAACTTTGCTCTCCTAAAGTTAGGCGTTTTTATCTTTCCCGTATGTGTTTGTTGCTTTTAACTTACAATAAATGAAATCATGTTATGGTCACTGCTACCCAGATGTTCTTTTATATCAGGCATGTCCAACCTGCGACCCACTGCCCCCTGACAATTTTTTTTTGCTGGGGAGGAAGGAAGTTGGGTCGGGGGCACGGCCACAGCAGCTTCCAACTAATGGTAGGCAGAGACTGCCTCGGAGGGGAGGGAGGGGGGGAGGCGAGCATGGGCAGTGTTTTAGATTCCTACCACCATGACCACTTCAAATCACTGAAGTGGTCATGGTGGTTAGAGTGTTCCTTTATTATCTCTCAGAAGAAGAAGTAAACCTCTGTACAGGCATACCCCGTTTTAAGTACACTCACTTTACGTACACTCGCGAGTACGGACACAGCCTGGTCAGCTTGGCATGGCACTACTCCCGGTTTTTAACATTGGCGTCTATGGGAAATCTTGGTCAGCTTGACATGGCACTGCTCCCAAACCATAAGTGACAGGGATACCAAACTAGAGGGGACCCAGGACTACAACATATCCTATTTGTGGCTGGCCAGCTTGCCTAGGTAATCTACCATGTCATAGTCCTGGATCCCCTTAGCATGCTCCCCAAGCTTGGTGTCCTTGTCACTTATGGTTTGGGAGCAGTGCTATGTCAAGCTGACCAAGATTTCCTATGGAGCTAGTGTATTTACATGCATTGAGAAATGAAAAAAAGGTATGGATTCACTTTAAGTACATTTTCGTTTTACATACATGCTCTGGTCCCATTGTGTACTTAAAAGTGGGGTATGCCTGTATACTGATTCCATTTTATTTGATCATCCTCTAGTTGTGTTAAATTAGTGCAGGGGGCACGGCGGCGCGTGAAGGGCGCAGCGGCATTTTATTACTTATATACTTTAACTATAGTATATATTTTATATGCGGCCCGAGAAAATTTCTCTACACTCAATGTGGCCCAGAGAAGCCAAAAGGTTGGACACCCATGTTTTATATGAATATTGGTAATAACTTCCGCATGGTTTGAGATTACCAGGTCCAACAGAGCATCATTTGTAGTTGGGGCCTCTATGAACTGTACCATAAAATGTTCTTGTAAATTTATAAATGTTTGCCCATTTCCTGTACCAGAAGTGCTTTTACTCCAGTCAATATCAGGGTAGTTAAAACCCTCCATTATCATCACTGTCCCAGCCCTTGCAGACCTAGACTTCTGTGCAAGGAGCTGAGTCTCCACCTCCTCATTAACTTGGGTGGCCTAAAACAAACCCCCAATAATTAACTTTGAACTATGCACAACCATATGCAGTTCCACCCATAATGCTTCAGCCTCATCACACATTCCATCAACAAGGTCCTCTTTCACACTCACTTTGAGATCACTTCTCACAAAGTCATAGAGTACTGTGTATCAAACAAAAATGCAGATTCTCTATTAGAAAATACATTTTTTTTCCTTTTTTTGTATCTTAGTGCTTCTACTCTAAAGCCTATATGTGTGTACTCCAGCAGTGTCATTGCTCAGGTCTAGCCTCCCAATAATGACAAAGGAACAAGCTTGTGCGCCAGGCATCATCATAGTCTCTAATAGTCTTCACTGGAAGTGCATGTGACAGAGAAACAATGCAGAGGAATAACTAAGTAACAGAACAATGCCACCCCATAAAAGGAAGTGACTGAAGAATGACCTTCATGCCAGGATGACCAGGTATTATAATAAAAGGTTTACACTTAGGAATATTGATTCTATTTGGGATTCTATTTGGGAGAACGTTGGGAAAAACTACATTAACCTGTCAAAGATTATATGAAATGTTTGCAATTGGATCTACATCTAATTTAATTAAGAAATCCATTTTTTTCCCTTTCTCAAAGCATTTATATGCCATTTTAAAAACTCCAAACAATAAACCACTTCTACATGTTAACAATAGAAGTTGAAAGACAAAAAAAAAAAACATTTTCAGGGAATAGCTGGCAGCCTGGCACTTCATAATGAAACTTACAGAGTTAAGCTGGCTACACATTATACAATTTTTATACAAATTTCTTTTACTACATTATTTTAGATTTACCAAAACCATACAACAAAGAGGTCAAACCAAAAACACTTCAGACTGTATGCATTTAGGCAGTTCCTTGCACTACATAGTTCAAGGTAAATCTAACAGTATACTGTATCAAAAAACACTGCTCCTAATAAAAACGGGGAAACAAAGAAATCTTATCAAAGTATCTCAAGAACAAGAAAAAAAAAAAACACAAGATTGTAGGAGTGTTCTCGGTTTTATGAAACATTGCACATTGAAACAAACCTATATGCGTCACAGTAGATTACATATGATCTTTCTTCATGTTTTTTGCCCTCGTTTGGTTTCATGTTGTTAAGTTAATGCTGCCTGTGTCTAATCTGTTTCCGGCTCTGATTTATAGGACAAAAAGCAATATTAAAATGCAAAAATAAACAGCAAACAATGGTTAATTATCGTTCAATATTCTGAAAGTTCTCAATTAATTAAGGTTAAATTGAATTAGTTGGTATGAATTTCTCTTAGTAATTACACAATTTATTTTTATATTACTCACAAAAAAAAACAAAAAAATTCTCAATTGGATAAGCATGCACCCCTTTAAAATGAAACTCAAAGCTCAGTGTACAATCCTGGCATCATCCTAGTACAGGGATGAATGAAATCCCCTGTGTATGCACCATAGATAAGTCATCCCTGGTTGGTCAATCAAGGTTGCCGAAGGTCCTGAATAGTGATGGACGAACATCGACCAGGGCGGTTCGCGAACGTCAGCCGCAAATTTTCTCAAATGTCCGTGAACCGCAAGTTCGCGGCGGGCCCCATTGACTTTAATGGGAGGCAAACTTTAAAAACCTTTAGGTCCTATTTGCAGCCACAAAAGACTTACTAGCTGTGCACAAATAGTCCCACCACATGGACAATGTCATAACAGAAGCATTGCAATTGGAAAAGTTGCCCTAATTTTTTTTTTTTTCTTTTTAACCACTTTAGCCCCAGCCCTATTTCGGACACTTTTTGTTCACAAGTTAAAACCAGTATTTTTTCCTAGAAAACTACTTAGAACCCCCAAACATTATATATATTTTTTTAGCAAAGACTCTGGAGAATAAAATGTCGGTCATTGCAAAATTTTTTGTCACGCGGTATTTGCGCAGCGGTCTTTAAAACGCCATTTTTTTGGAAAAAATTTGAAAAATCACATTTCACTGCATTTAAAAAATACTAAACAGTAAAGTTAGCCCATTTTTTTTGTATATTGTGAAAGATGATGTCACGCCGAGTAAATAGATACCAAACATGTTACAGTTTAAAATTGCGCCCCCCCGTGGGATGGCGACAAACTACGGTCAATAGAGATCTCAATCTGCGACGCTTTAAATTTATTTAACCGTTACCAGTTTAGAGTTAGAGTGTAGCTCTTTTTTTTTAATTATTGCCCACGCTCTGGCGATCGCGGCGATACCTCACATGTGTGGTTTGAACAGCGATTTCATTTGCGGCTCGACTTGCGTATACGTTTTTTTTTGTGCGCGAGCTAACGGTGACGGGGACGGCTAAATTTTTTTTTTTTTTTTTTTCCTATTTATTTTTTTCTTTTTTTTTAAGGCTCGGTTCACATATATGCGATGCGGGAAGGCTGCGAATTCGCAGCCTGTTCCCGCATCGCACACGCACCCCCGGCAGTTCACACTGCCATATGCGATACGCTGGGGGTGTCAATGTAATCTTAACGACACCCCCAGTTTGATCGCATATCGCAGTGCGATCGTGCAGTTCGCACAGGATCGGATCGCACAAGTGTGAACCGCTGTGCGATCCGATCCTGATGCGGCTGCAAAAATGCCTCCTGTGCGTGTTTGCTGCGGGAGTGATGCGAATTTAGCCATACAGTTTGTATGGCTAAACTCGCACCGCACAGCTGATCGCATGTAATGTCGGAGCAGTGCGCTCCGACATTACATGCGAACCCCGCACACGCACAAGTGTGAACCGGGGCTAAACTTTATTACAGGTTTTTAAAAAAAAAAAAAAAATCTGATCACTTTTATTGCTGTCACAAGCAATGTAAACATCCCTGGTGACAGCAATATGTCGTGACAGGTACTCTTTATGGAGGGATCGAGGGTCTAAAAGACCCTAGACCCCTCCACTACACTTCCCTGTATGCATAACGCCGAAAACGGCATTTTTGCATACAGCCGTTTTTCAAATCTGCCGCCTTTTGCAGCACAGTAACCCGGACGTGACGTCATGGACGCCGCCTCCGGGTTACGTCATCGGAGACCCGATCGATGCCGTTTCCGGCATTCATCGGGACTCCATCCAGCCGGCGGACGTGCCGGCTGGGTGCTCGGGGCTCCCGGTGGGACGGTAGCCCCGAGCAAAGCCGCGGAAGGCGGCGGGAGGGGGGGGACGTCCCCTCCCGCCCCCCCGGGTAACGATCGAGCGGCTCCCGAGCCGCATCGATCGTTACCGACGGAAAGCCGACCGTCGGCTTCAAACAACGGTACCGGGATGATGCCTCTAGCTAGAGGCATCATCCCGGTATAACCACTCAAAGTCAGCCGACGTAGAGGTTACGTGACTGGTAGTAAAGTGGTTAAACAGCAAAGAAAATTTATTTATTTTTTTTATAAATCAGCCAGCACTGACAACAGCCGGTAAATTCATGTCAAATACATATAGGGTCCATTCACACATCTGTAAAATGGGTCCGCATCCATTCCACGATTTGGCGGAATGTTTACAGACCCATTGATTTTCAAATTCCAGTCTGAAAAATTAGGCATTCACAGGATACAGAAGTAAGTGTCGGCCACTATAGGCCCCAAAAATTAGCCCACATGGGTTTACCTGACAGCTAAGAACGTTGTATTCTGTGGCTGAAGGTACATTAGGCATTCACAGGATACAAAAGTAAGTGTCGGCCAGTATTGGCCCCAAAAATTAGTCCACATGGGTTTACCTGACAGCTAAGAACGTTGTATTCTGTGGCTGGAGGTACATTAGGCATTGACAGAAAAAATAATTGTTGGCCATGAAAGGCCCCACAAATTAGGCATTCAATGGACATGAAATGCCTTTTATGCCGCTGTATTTAGCGAAGACAAGGACCATGAATTGTTGTTCGTGGATGGCGGTCTGGCAGATGTTTGTGGCCTGTCATGAGTAATTTAAATGAAACATATAATCTACTGGTCACATGTGTTGATATCCTCAGAGATCCATGCCTCATTCATTTTTATAAATGTGAGGTAGTCAACACTGTCATGAGCTAGGTGAGTGCGCTTATCAGTCACGATCCCCCCTGCTGCGCTGAACATCCTTTCGGACAAGACACTGAATGGGGGACAAGCCAACAGTTCCATAGCAAATTGTGCAACCATTGCAAATTGTGCAAGCTCTGGCCAGAGGTCAAGCCTTCCCACCCAGTAGTCCAGGGGTTCATCACTCCTCAGAGCGTCCACATCGGCCGTTAACCCAATGTAGTTGGACACCTGTCGGTCTAGGCGTTCCCTGATGCTGGATCCGGAGTACAACTGTGGATGGGTCGGCTGAAAGAAGGATCTCATATCTGAAGTGACCAACAAATCTTCAAACCGCCCTCTTCTTGCAGGCGCTGTTGGATTGCTACCCGCAACTGTCTCTCTGACTGGAAATTCCTCTGCCAGCGCATGCAAAAGCAGAATGCAGCATTTCTTGCAGCAAGGCCTGGAAGTGCTGCATTCTGACCGCCCTCAGAATGATGGTGGTAAGATTTCCGACATTTTTTGTTTGAACCGGGGGTCTAAGTACATTGCCACCCAGTACTGGTGCTTGCCCTTTATGCTTTTTATACGGGGGTCTCCCTTAAAACACTGGAGCATGAAGGCCCCCATTCGCACTAAACTGGACGCGGTGTAGTGGCCTGGCTCCAGCTCATCATCCAGGATAATGTCGTCCTCATTCTCCTCCCCCCGTCCACGGACAACACCAGGGATCCCAGACAGGTTTAAAGCATGCTCTTCTTGCTCCTCCTCATCCACCCCGGCACCATCCTCCTCTGACTCCTCTTCAGACTCCTGTTGTTGACTTGTCTCAGATGGAGTAGCACCCCCTGGGAATTCATCCAACATTGCGACTTCCTCATCTTCCTGCTCCTCGACGGCCTGATCAATGACACGACGCAATGCACGCTCTAGAAAGAAGGCAAAAGGTACGATGTCACTGATGGCGCCCTGGCCGTGACTGACCAGTTTGGTGATTTCTTTAAATGGCCGCAGAAGTCTGCATGCATCGCGCATGAGCAGCCACTGGCGAGGTGAAAAAAAACCCAAGCTCCCCAGAACCTGTCCTGCTGCAGAGTTCGTACAGGTAGTCATTAACTGCACGTTTCTGCTGGAGCAGCCCATCAAGCATATGCAACGTTGAGTTCCATCGCGTCAAGCAGTCACATATAAGACGCCTGACGGGCATGTTGTGTCGCCGCTGAATGTCAGAAAGGCGAGCCATGGCTGTATAAGATCTTCCGAAATGGCCCGAGATTTTCCTGGCCTTCCGCAAGATGTTCTGGACCCCAGGGTATTTGGCAATGAATCGCTGCACGACCAAGTTCAGGACGTGTGCCATGCATGGCACGTGTGTCATTTTGCCCTGTTTCAGCGCGCTCAGCTGATTGGCACCATTGTCGCACACCACTTTACCAACTGTCAAATTGAGCGGTGTCAGCCACTGATCTGCCCGTGAACGCAAAGCTGAAAGGAGTGCAGGACCAGTGTGGCCCTTGGCTTCCAGGCACAACAGACGCAGCACAGCATGGCAACGTCTCACCTGGCATGTGGAATAGGTTCTGGGGATCTTGGGCGGCGCAGCGGAAGAGACGGTAGCAGCAGAAAAGGAGGAGTCAGCCGAGGAAGAGAGGGAGGATGGAGGAGGAGGAGGAGGAGAAGAAGAGGCAGGCCTGCATGCAATCCGTGGCGGTACAACCAAATCTACATGGGTGCCACGGGTTACATGCTTGACCAGAAGGTTCACCCAGTGGGCAGTAAAAGTGATATACATTCCCTGCCCGTGTTTGCTAGACCATGTGTCTGTGGTCAGATGCATCTTGGCACCGACACTGTGTGCCAGAGATACATTCACTTGCCACTGAACATGGCCATACAGCTCTGGAATGCCCTTCTGCGAGAAATATTTCCTGCCTGGGACCTTCCATTGTGGTGTTCCAATGGCCACAAATTTCCGAAAGGCCTCCGAGTCCACCAGTTGATATGGCAGTAGTTGGCGGGCTATCAGTTCCGACAAGCCAGGAGTCAAACGTTGGCAAGAGGGTTATCCGGCGTCATTTTTTTACGCTTCAACATTTGGGCCACAGAAGTCTGCCTTTTTCCAGAACAACGTGAGGACGGCATTATGGAAGGTGGAGTGGAGGACAATTGTGAGGAGGAAGGAGAAGGAGAAGAGGCTGGATGGTCAGAGCCTAGAGTGTGGCTTTGTGGGTTCTGACCGCTTTGCTCCCACTGGGCTCGGTAATGGGAGTTCAGGTGCCTTCTTAAGGCGGTCGCCCCTAGGTGAGTGTTGGGCTTACCGCGACTTATGCGTTGACTGCAAAGGCTGCAGATGGCAACAGTGTTGTCAGCAGCGGACACATTAAAAAAAATCCCACACTGTGGAGCCATGTGCCAGCGTCCTGGCAAAAGAGGCAATATTGTTGCAGGACACAAATACACTTATAAAAGTATACAGAATAAACACCCCACTTCAATATGTGGTATTTGGGGGCCACTGGTTTATCACACCAGTTGTACAAAAAATTGGCCAGTGAGTTTGGCACTGTGTGTAGCACACTTAACGCAGCAAAAGAGGCCACATTTTTGCAGGACTAAAATACACTGTTATAAAAGTATACTGTTAACACCCCACTTCAATCTGTGGTATTGGGGGGGGGGGGGCACTGGTCTATCACACCAGTTATAATACTTTAAAAGTGCTTTTGTCACTGTTTGTAGTATTGCTACAGAAACGCTCAACACACCAGTCACAATGCTGCACAGTGCACAATACAAATCCACTATAATATGCTTTCTCTATTAGAAAGTATATTATAAGTGGATTACACCCCTATATAAAGCACTGCACACCTATACCAAATACCAGTCCTTAAAATGACTTTTGTGGACCTTAACAGAACGATCTGTGTCACTGACAATCTGTCCCTGGTGCACACAGCCGACCTCTCCCTACACTGACAAAAAGCGGAATGTGAAATGGCCGCCAGCTCAGGTCAATTTATAAGGTAGGTGGCATGTCAATGTACTTAAATGTTTCAATTGGCTGTCCTGTTCCACCTGATGGCTGTGTCATGTGTCAAAGTTCTCCCCAATGTAAACTAATATGGCCGCCGCGAACAACGCCATATGTTCGCAAAATCATCGGGCTGCGAACGAGCAAAGTTTGCGGCGAACCGCAAGGCCATCCCTAGTCCTGAACCCAGAAGAAGACTGAGCAAACATGTCAGTACATGGAGGGTCCTCATGGACAGTGCATCACTGAAGGAGAAGTGAGTATTCAAGGACTTTTTATGCTTTAAAGCAAACTAGACTAACAGAATATTAAGTCTGCCATTGCTGACTATTCCTACTAAAAATTCTAGTTGCCTGGCTGCCAACTTGATACAATGACTTTAATACTTTAAGCCCAGACCTGAGGATTTCTGGCTTTGTAATGTGCATGCTTGTTCCAGGTTGGTGACCAAAATTATTAAAAAAGCAGGCATCCAACTAACTCATATTTATAATAGGAAGTAAGGAATCGAAGCCCTGGAATTCCTTACAGATCAAATTTCTGTTCACTCAGTTCTTTAAAAAATGTAAAATTATGGCATTACCACAACTCTGCCTAAAATAAGCAATCCAATAAAATGGCTAACATCAGGTAAGGAAGAAATTAGCCGAAGAATCGACGGAAAGGCCAAAAGGTAAATTAGAAGGAACTGCAGAAATGCAGAACAGCCCATGGGACAACTAACTTAGATGAGTCACATAGCTGGGCTTTATGGAAGAGTGATGTGAAGAAAGCTATTTATAAATAAAAACTTTCAAATCCATCTGAAGTTTGTCAATAGGCATGTGTAAAACACAGCAAACGTGGAAAACTACAAATGTTGACTTTTTGATCTTAGCCACCACTGCTTATTACCATCCCTATGGTTAAGCATGATGGATGTGTCATCATGTTGTGGGTATGCTTTCATCATTAAGAATTGGGAAACTAGTCAGTATTGAGGGCAAGTGGTTTGTGCCAAATCCTGGGCAATTCTAGAGGAAAACTTTATTCATTCAGCAGGGATCCTAAGACTATAATGGATGCTTACAATCCAGGAGAATGACATCAACAGGTAACAAAACGTCTACAATGGGGCCTCTGAAAAGCAAAAAACATTTGAATTAATGCTGCTGACAGATGAGCATGTCACTGGTAATGATCTCTATTTGTTTTGCAGGGATCAAGGGTAAGACAAACTCAGTGCGCCAAGTTTCTCCAGTGTAACTGCTTGCCAAACACACCCATTAAAGCCTAAAAAGACTGCGTGCCAAACACTTGACCTGCCATTGTGGCCTGGTATTTCAATGTAAAATGCTGATTGGGGTAAAACAAATATATAGGCATTCAGTAGGCAGCAATATCTCCTCCTAAGGGGCAGCAAAGTGGCTCCAAACTGCCTCTGGAATAAAGATCTACCACAGATCCAGAGTGGGTTAGTACAGTCTGCCACCCAAGTGAAAGAGGCCTCAGCAGTGCCGGGACAAGGTCATCTGGTGCCCAGGGCGAAGATGGCAAACTGCCCCGCCCCCGGGGTATAAAGAAAAAGTCAGTGTCATTTCAAAACCAATATTTCCCATAGATGCCAATGTTAAAAACAAGGAGCAGTGCCATGTCAAGCTGACCAAGATTTCCTATAGATGCCAATGTTAGACAGGGAGCAGTGCCATGCCAAGCTGTCCAAGATTTCCCATAGACGCCAATGTTAGACAGGGAGCAGTGCCATGTCAAGCTGACTGAGATTTCCCATAGACACCAGTGTTAAAAACCGGCAGCAGTGTGATGTCAAGTTGACCAAGATTTCCTATAGACGCCAATGTTAAAAACCGGGAGTAGTGCCATGCCAAGCCGACCAAGCTGTGTTCGTACTCGTGAGCAGTGCCGGTCCTAGCAAGCAAGAGGGTCATCGAGGCGGGCGGGGAGAGAGGAGGCGGGCAGGGAATTCGGAGAACTGAAGGCAGCCTAACAGGAATCTTCACTGAGTGAAGCACAATGCCGGACGTTGATCCAGCACTGACTTCATCCCCAGGAGCCTCTCATGGCAGGGCCGTCTTTTCCATTGGGCACACCCGGTGGTTGCCCGGGGGCCCCACTTGCCAAGGGGCCCTACACACAGGGTGGCAATTACACTGCCCCCCCCAGGCCAGTCTCCAGATTAGTTTACCTGGTGGTATAGGGCCCCCCCCGTTGTCCGCCGGGCCCCCCGCTGTCCGCCGGTGGCTCTGAGTCTCCCTGCACACTGGCTGCTAGGAAGGCCAGCTGATTGGCATCTAGCAACCAGTGACGTTCTGAGAGGACCCATCATGCACAGCGGAGGAGGATCCTCCTCGTCGGCTCATCCTCCTCTCTCCGCGCCTAGAAGATGGACGCCACTCACCTCCTCCCTTCATGTGCTGTGCAGGCCGTTGTGGAAGGTAAGCAGACTGCTGCAGCTGCTTGATTTCTTTTTTCTCACTCTCTCTCCATCGACTGTCTGTGCCATCCTTTTCCTGCCCTATATATCCTCTGTGTGTGCCATCCTATTCTCTTTCTCTCCCCCCTCTCTCTCTCTCCCTCCCTCTCTCTCCCTCTCCCCCCTCTCTCTCTCTCCCTCCCCCCCCCCCTCTCTCTCTCTCTCCCTCTCTCTCCCTCTCCCTCCCCTTCTCTCTCTCCCCCTCTCTCCCTCTCCCCCTTCTCTCTCTCTCTCCCTCTCCCCCCCTCTCTCTCCCCTTCTCTCTCTCTCTCTCCCTCTCTCTCTCTCCCTCCCTCTCTCGGGGCCCCAGTGAACTGCATTGCCCAGGGGCCTATAAGGCTCTTAAGATGGCACTGTCTCATGGGGCCCCCCACTGGTCCCGGGCACTCAGTCAGATGGGTCAGTCCGCCCCTGGTATGAACTAACACACCAGGCGGGCGGGTGAGCGGCTGCTAATGGCTGCCTGTAACGAAGTGAGCCCTTCACTTCCCTGTCAGTGGAGATACCCGCCTGACAGGGAAGTGAAGGTCTCACTTCGTTACAGCTATTAGCGGCCGCTCGCCTGCCCGCCCGGCGTGTTAGTAGTCACACACACTTCACCTGTGCTGCGCTGTGCCCCCCTTCCTCTACTAAATGGTGCCGCCCAGGGCACCCATCCCTTCCGACCCCCCCCCCCCCCCCCTTGTACCGGCTCTGGGCCTCAGTTTTCGATTACAGCAAATTGTACCAAAAAAAAGGTACTATTTCACAGTATCTCCTTAACACAGTGTTTCAAGTGCTTAGGATGTCCCTGGAAGAGGGTCACTAGTACTAAGCATGTCCTTTGAATAATGCCTCACATGTCCCTGAGCTGAGGTGAGGATGAAACCTCCTAAGCTGCATCTTTTTTGTGTTATTAAACACTCCTGTGAGAGGAAATGACATTATGATCAGCCACCCTCTTGTGCTGATCATTTGGCTCTTTCTGAAAGCCACCAGTGAAGGGAAGAAATTTTGTGATCTGTCAAATTGTCACTATTTTAACAAATAGAAAATCTTTTTCAGTGGTGATGTGTAAAAAAAAATATAGAAGCATTCTTTTTATTTTCCCAATACCACCACAATTACCCAATACCGCCATCCCAGTTCTACAGACATAAATTAAATTGTCCAATGGTGCACCAAAAAGCAGTGGCATGGAGCCATGCTTTATAAATTAACACCTTTCCACATTTCATTTGTATTTTTTCCTAGAGAAATGTACAGGTTTACATTTGAAAACAGCTTGCAATTTGTATACAGGCTGTAATTGAGGTTTTCTACCAAAAAGTAACCTTTAAAATTCTAGTGAAAACAGCAGATTGTGGAAATTATTTAGCCTCTAATTTTGTATTTCACCAACTGGCTCAGAATGAGAGTCAAGGGCTCATAGGATGCAGCCTAGGGAAGTCAGGAACAGGGCCGGCGCTACCTATGAGGCGACGTAGGCAGTCGCCTAGGGCGCAACTCAGCAGGGGGCGCCAGCATCCTGCCTGCTGCACGGTGCACCCGCTCCCGGAATCAGTATGGACCGGTGGGTGCGGTGTGGGCGGCACCCCTCATGCTGTGTTGTGCCACCAGTGCCAGCGCCTGCCTAAGTGACAGTGTGAGTCTCTCTCAGGGCTGAGCGCCGGGCTCCAGTCTCCAGGCTCCAGCGTTGGAAATCTTCCTAGATCAGCGGTGGGGCCGCGCATGCGCATTCCCCTGCCGACGACGTCAGCCGGCGGGGGAGACCTAATGCGCATGCGCGAGTCAGAACAGCGGAAAAGTTTGACTCGGCGCCGACTCCGCCAGCCGCCAGGTAAGTTGAACTTGAACTTGTCACCACTCACGGTCTGAAGGGGTTTTAACCCCTTCAACTTGGGAATGTTTTATGTCAGAAAAAAAAAAATAAATCGGCTGCAGCTTTGCTAACCATATCAATGTCTCTGAGTGTTTTAATATGGAGACTCAGAACCTATCAGTCATCAGGTCCAGGCCAATGATTTTTGGCCTGGACCTGTTGATCGGTCCTGCCCATTCAGATTCCATTCTGAGCCTGTGTAATGTAAACACAGGCTCAGAAAAGACCCGCTCTCCCCTCCCATGATCCTTTTTGGATTCATCGAGAGGAGAGAGCACATCTAACTGTAAGTACTGCACCAAGCACATACATACACACTTAGATAGGCACATTTCACCCCCGATCGCCCCCCCCCCCAGTTAACCCCTACACCCCCTGTCACAACACACACTGTATACTGTATATAGCATTGTCCTATATACCTGTATAAGTGTGATTTGTGACCAGGCTTAGCGTTTGTGGCCCCTCATTTTACACTTAAAATACCCACCAGCCCCCAATAAAGATTTAACCCCCTGATCCCCCCTAGTTAACCCCTTCCCATCTGTCACATTGCACACTAATAAACAGGTAATATAGTGTATTACTGTATTTTCTATTAGTGTGATTGTGACTTGAGTTAGCGCCAGCGAGTTAGTTTCTGTCCCAAGAAGGTTTAGGGTCCCCGCCACCCCCCCTCCAATAAAGATTTAACCCCCTGATTCCCCCCCCCCCCCCGATCACCCCTACACCCCCTGTCACAACACACACTGTATACAGTATATAGTATTTTTCTATATACCCTGTAAAGTTTGGGGGTTCTAGCTCCACCTGATTGAGTGCACAACCGTTTAAAATATAAACAAAAAGTCTTTATTTCAGCAAAACTCAAACAGGGCTTTCAGCAGCGCATAAATCACAAAATACAGTCCGCTTATCTTCAGCACAATGGAACAAAGTAAGGAAAAAGGAACATACAGTTTTTGTAGATGGGTCTTCACCCCAAGGTTTGTCCTTAATAGACCTCTCAGCAGCTTTTTGCAGACTCCAGCAGACTTACAGCTCTCTAGACAGGTGCAACCATCAACTACTCCTCCTCACCACTCACCTATTGCTGCTTCCTGTCTTTTAAGGTCTGCTTCTCATGGGTCTTAACCCTGTGTGCGCTGGAATCCCTTATTGTCAGGGGTGGGGGCTCTTTCCCACCCGAATATCACTACAGAGCCCCCCAAATTCCGGGTCCCAAATATCTCTCTTTACAATACAGAGAGAACTGCCAGTCAGTCCTCCTGATTTTTACTATTCCCAGGAATTTCTCACCCATCCTGGGTGACCCCCTGAACATTTCCAAACTTCCCTTAAAGAGACCATAACCCAAACACAGGAGGTATATAGCAACTGTCCAGGACCCAACCTTGGCGTCCTGTACAACCCGTATAAGTGTGACTTGTGACCAGGTTTAGCACTTGCTGTTGATCCTTTTATCCTTAGGATATCCGCCACCCCCCATAAAGATTTAACTCCCTGATCCCTCCTGATCCCCCCCGATCACCCCCAGTTAACCCATTCCCCCCCTGTCACATTGCACACTAATAAACAAGTAATATAGTGTTTTACTGTATTTTCTATTAGTGTGATTGTGACTTAAGTTAGCGCTAGCGAGTTAGTTTCTGTCCCAAGGAGGTTTATGGTCCCCGCCACCCCCCCCCCCCAATAAATATTTAACCCCCTGATCACCCCCTGTCACAACACACACTGTATACAGTATATAGCATTTTCTATATACCCGTATAAGTGGGTCTTGTGACCAGGTTTAGCGCTTGCGGTCGTTCCTTTTATCCTTAGGATACCCGCCACCCCCAATAAAGATTTAACCCCCTGATCCCCCCCTGATCACCCACACTTAACCCCTTCCCCCTGTCACATTGCACACTAATAAACAAGTAATATAGTGTTTTACTGTATTTTCTATTAGTGTGATTGTGACTTGAGTTAGCGCTAGCGAGTTAGTTTCTGTCCCAAGTAGGTTTAGGGTCCCCGCCAACCCCCCCCCCCAAATAAATATTTAACCCCCTGATCCCCCCCTGATCACCCCTACACCCCCTGTCACAACACACACTGTATACAGTATATAGCATTTTCTATATACCCGTATAAGTGGGACTTGTGACCAGGTGTAGCGTTTGCGGCCCTTCCTTTTACACTTAAAATACCCGTCAACCCCCAATAAAGATGTAAACCCCTGATCCCCCCCCCTGTTAACCCCTTCCCCCCTGTCACATTGCACACTAATAAACAAGTAATATAGTGTTTTACTGCATTTTCTATTAGTGTGATTGTGACTTGAGTTAGCGCTAGCGAGTTAGTTTCTGTCCCAAGGAGGTTTAGGGTTCCCACCACCCCCCCAATAAAGATTTAACCCCCTGATCACCCCCAGTTAACCCCTTCATTGCCCTGTCACAGTGTCACTTTTATAGTGTACAGTTTTTTTTCTATCACTATTATTAGTGACACAGGTGACATTAGCTCTTGTTAGCGTCAGTCTAAAATAGCGCAGATCCCCGGCGCATAGTTAGTTAGTTAAAAACCCCTTGATTACCACACACACACACTTCCATTGCTTCCATTACTTCCATTACTAGTATAGTGTTTGAACAGATCAATATCTGATCTGATCAGAACTATACTAGCGTCCCCATAGTTTAGGGTTCCCAAAACACTGTGTTTGCACGATCAACACTGATTCCTGCCAGCACCTGCGTTTAACCCCTCCGCCCAGCCCACCCCACCCAGGCAAGTGTAGTAATCAATAGATTACTGTCACTTACAAAAAAACACAACACACAAAACCGCTGTGTTAGCAGAGTCAGGCCTGATCCCTGCTAGCATTAGCAGTTTTTTTTGGTAGCGGTTGAAATAGTCCTTGACAATCAGGTGCTTTTATTACCTGTGAGTCACACTATTGTACCGGTAAATTTAGTTACTAAAATGACTAAACGTTGGTACAGTAGTGAAGAGGCCTGCCGTATACTGACCATGTCAGATGAGAGCGATGGGGAAGCCTCACTGGCAGAATCAGGGTCAGTATACGAACCTAATGACAGCAGCGGCTCCCTGACAGATAGCTCCGGCGACAGATGGGTCCCTGTTAGACCCAGGTGTACCCGACCCCATTCTGGAGTTGTTGAGATGCAGGAATCGCAGGGTGCTCGTATGGAGCAGAGTGTCGGTACTAGTGCCGCTCATCCTTCTGGTGGCCTGGCAAGCGCCAGCGGCCTAGTACACCCTGGACCTAGTACAACTAGCACTGCAGTATCACTTGGTGACGTGGCGAGTCCCATAAGTGCAGTTGAAGCTGGTGCGGTGGCTAGCACGAGTAGTGGCCCACAGCCACCGCGTATTCGAAGACAGGCCCGTAGAGCCCATAGTGCCCTCCCTGATGCGCTGGCATATCTCAATTGGCAACCCACTGATCCCTTCAGCACCAGTACTTCCCCCATTCACTGCCCAACCTGGAATCCACGTGGAGACAGCTGGTTTTACGCCCCTGAATTTTTTTGAGCTGTTCTTCACGGAAGATCTTTTCGGATCTATTGTGGATCAATGTAACGCTCATGCGTTTTATGTATAATGTGGATTTACAGCTGCAGAAATATTCCACTTCAGTAGTCATGTAGAGAAACGCTGAGACACCAATCCCAACTCCCAAGACTCATCATGTGTGGATGATCTCAATTCAGCAAGTAAATACACACACTCAATAAGATGTTCCTAGAGTGACTTATGTATATAGTAATACAGTGATGATAGGCTGAAGAGACAGGTTGGGTAGAGATGGTAGATGACAGACACTTGAAAGGAATGTTCTTGAAAGTAAGATAGTAGCAGATGGGATGCAGATAGGTTTAGCAATCATGTATGGTAGCAGATGATAGAGTAGCAGGTGAACATACAGGAGAGATCAACCCAGTGCAAGAGCAGATGGTAGTAGGCTCAAGAGCTAGCAATCTTAGATAATGCAGATGTAGTAATAGTCTTTAGTATGCAGCGCTAGATAGTGTAAGCTTTTAGTATGAAGGGTATAGAGGTTTCCCCTGTGGGGTACTTATCACTAGTAGCAATGTAGCAAAGGAGAAGTTCGGCAAGAGCGGATGATCCGGTAGCGGGATACAGGGATCAGCGCAGCGTGGTTCCGACGGCGAGGTATGCTTGCAAGCATGAGAGCTTCAAGGCAGGTTAGCATCAAGGCACACAGCAGGTGTCAGAGCAGGTTGAACGAACACATGTGAGTGAAAGCTGGTGATTTAAATAGCTGTTCAGTCCGGCGCTCAGTGATGACAGCATCAGTCTTAAAGGTGTATGCGCACCTTACCAAAAGAGAATGGTGGGGCGCATACACTTAGGAAAAGAGTAATTAGGGTACCCAAAGGTACCAGAACATTACAGTACCCCCCCCTTAAGGCCGGCTCCTGAAGGCCTCTGGAGCTGGTTTGTCTGGGTACTTCGCATGAAAAAATGGATTTTTGTAAAATCTTACCGTAAAATCCTTTTCTCTTAGCTCATTGACAGACGTAGTCCTCGGTGATACACCACCTTCGGGTTATGTTGCCTCCACAGGAGCAGGACTAGACAGGAAATTAAAAAGCTCTGGCCACACCCTAGGGGAAGTCCCAGAGGGTATATCCTCTCTCTCTCTGCCTCAGCAAATCAGTTATGTGAAAAAGCAGTCTTTAGAGATTTTAACCCAACCCAACTCAAAAACAGAGGGGCGGGGACTACGTCTGTCAATGAGCTAAGAGAAAAGGATTTTACGGTAAGATTTTACAAAAATCCATTTTTCTCTAGCGCTCATTGACAGACGTAGTCCTCGGTGATACACCACCTTCGGGACGTCCCAGAGCAGTATCACAAATGAGGGGTGGGAAAATGGAAATCAAATCCCAATCTAGAAGGCCCAACCGGTGCCAACTAGAAGTTTACAATGCTCATCCTTAATGATGAGACTCAACAAAAAAGAGAAAAATTTTTTTTTTTTTTTTTCAAACAGAAAAAAACCCTCGAGGTAGACCACCGGTCTCCTCAAATTGCGGCCTGCAAAACCTTGCGGCCAAATGAGGCATCCGCCGATGCCGTCACATCAATTTTATAGAATTTTGTAAAGGTATGTACCGACGACCAGGTGGCCGCCTTACATACCTGGACCACTGACGCCTGATGGCGAAAGGCCCAGGAAGTACTGAGCGCTCGAGTGGAGTGCGCCCTAACAGGGAACGGAGGACTCTGACCCTTAATAGAATAAGCCTGTACCACCGTTTGTCTAATCCATTTGGCAATGGTCGCGGCAGATGCAGGCAAACCCTTTCTGGGGCCATCCGTGATCACAAAAAGTGAATCCGTCTTACGGAATGGTTCCGTAGCTTTCAGGTATACCCTGATTGCCCGAACCACATCTAAGGAATGCAACGCATGTTCCCGATGATGCTTGGGCTGAGGACACAAGGAAGGTAGTACAATATCTTCATTCAGATGAAAATCTGAAACCACCTTAGGAAGAAAAGATGGCTTAGGATGAAGTACTACCTTATCCCTATGAATCACTAGGTATGGGGACTGGCATGATAATGCAGCCAGTTCTGACACCCTGCGAGCAGAAGTAATAGCCACCAAGAAGGCCACCTTCTGGGATAAAGTAAGCAAGGGAATCTCCCTGATGTTTTCAAAGGGAGGTTTCTGTAGAACCGACAAAACCAAATTAAGATCCCAGGGCGGTAAGGGCGCGTGGACTGGAGGAGCCAGGTGCCGCACCCCCTGGATGAAATTCCGCACCAAGGACTTGGTAGCTAAAGGTTTCTGAAAGAAGATTGCTAATGCTGAAACTTGACCCTTGATGGTGCTCAAGGCTAGCTTCTGCTCAACCCCTTGTTGCAAAAAGGCCAATATTCGAGTCACCGAATAGGTACGTGGAGGAAATCCTAAAGATTCGCACCACGCAATATAAGTCTTCCATGTGTGATAATAGACCTTGCTGGAAGTCGCTTTCCTTGCTTTAATAAGGGTAGGAATGACTGAAGTAGACAAACCTCTGTCCTTCAGTACTTGGGTCTCAATGGCCAGGCCATTAAACCCAGCGACTGTAAAGCATGATGGTAAATTGGTCCTTGAGACCACAGACACTCCCTGAGACGAAGTTCCCACGGAACGTCTGCGACTAGCATGTCCAAGTCGGCCAGGCCGGCTTGAGGAGGCCAGCCTAGAATTTCTAGGACCACTGGCGCTGATAGAATCTGAACCAGGCGTCCCTAGAGGTATCTGGCCCCGACCATCCGAGAAAGTCTGGTCGTTTTCTGTTCCCACACATTTATCAGATACCTGATTGTTATCAGGAAGGGTGATCTTTTCTGGTTGAACCTCAGGGACCGAAGTCACCCGACTAGAGGCTACTTGGCCTATCTGGTCAACCAGATCCGATTCCTGTGAGGTATAGGGACTAATCTTAGGAAAAGGTAAAGGAAAAGATCTATTCAGGGAACGGTAACTACCGCTTCCTGTAGTACTTAAATGTTGGAAGGGAAGAATCGCACCGGTAGTAGTGGTTGAAGCTCGATCTAATGTCCTGAATACCGGTGAAAACGTCCCCCCACCCTGAAACCGGGTGGGGGCGCACCTTCAGGCTGTGTACTCCTTTGCTTCGGGTTTGGCTGGGTTGGTCCTCTGCTTGTCCGACCAGCCCTTCTTGAACCCTCCTGGAGGAGTCTTGCCTTTCCCGCTAGTACCAGCCGGGCGCCCTTTATGGGCGGTAAAGAAAGGTCCTCGCTTGTTGCGAGGTCCCTTAGCTTTAGCAGCCTGTGGCAAAAAAGTGCTCTTGCCCCCAGTGGCATCCTTGATGATTTCATCTAGGTTGGCCCCAAATAGACGATTCCCCTGAAAAGGGAGATTTGTCAAGGTCTTTTTGGAACCTAGGTCAGCTGACCAGCATTTTAACCACAGCACACGTCTGAGGATCACCGCTGACATAGATGCATGCCCTAATAAGGGAGTAGTGTCCAAGGCTGCGTCACAGATAAACTGTAGCCCTTGTATAATCTGTTCCATCAAATCAGATGTCTCCTGGGGAATATCTTTTCCCCTAAGGTCTTGGCGTACCATTTTCGCCCATTCCGTAAGTGTCTGGGAAACTAGACCAATAACAATTACTGGTCTAAATGCTGACCCTATCAGAGAGAAGATGGTGCGGGGCTCTGCTTCCATCTTTCGATCCACCGGATCCTTAAAGGACGAAGTGTCCTCCACTGGGATAACCATGGCTTTATTCAGCCTGGAAATAGGTGAATCCACCACTGGTGGTACCGTCCATTTCTTAATGATGGATTCCTCAAACGGATAGCGTCTAGCAATACGCTTGGAAATAGTAAAGGTACGTTTAGAATGCTCCCATTCTCCTTTAATCTGATTACCGAAACATTTGGATACAGGAAAAACCTTCACCTGGGCTTATTAGTACCAAAAGGAATCTCTGTTTCAGTTGCCTCTGCCGGTAAAGCCTCAAGTTTTAAGGTTTCCTGCACTGCCACAACTAGTGTGTCCACCAATGCTTCTTCCTGAATTATAGCAGGAGAAGAAGCGTCCTCCTCACTGTCTGAGGGGGCTTTACCTGGGATAACAGCCCTTGCAGAGGAACCTGCAACTGCAGTGACCATCTCTGAATCAGAGTCAGAGGTGTCAGATAGTATAGGGGTAGGCGGGGGTCGCTTCCTTGACCCCCGTCCCTGACAGGCCGCCTCCACCCGAGCCACCATAGACTCCAAAATTGCTGTAAATGACTCTACACTCTGTGCACCGGCGGGTCCCGTGGCCCCCTCGAGGGAAACAGGTGGGGGAATATGTGTGGCAGGGTCCATGATAATTCCAGTCACTTCCTGGATAATATAATTCAAAAATAGAAAACTTTTTTTTTTTTTTTTTTTTTCAGACCCCCAGCGCCACAAAAAGCCCCTTAGTGTTACCTGCTAGGGATCCCTATCGATCGAGAGAGAGAGAGAGATAGACCCCCAGGCTTACCACTTGATGCTCAGAGTTTAACTGCAACAGGTTACAGCGCTGTCTTGACAAACAGGAAGTCTTTTGGCTGGCTGCCCAGGAAGAAAGGAGGCGGCTCCGCCCCTCTGCACGCCTTCCGGCGCCTCCCCTAGCTCCACGAGGTGTTTGGATCACCTCAAACATGGCCGCCCCCATGCTGGAGACACGAGGCTACGCCAAAATGGCGGCTCGTGCGATCCAGCAAAAAAAATGTCGGCGGCCTGTACTGAATAGCGGTGTGCTGCAGGGCACACAACACTCTCTCTGCATGGGGATTTGGCGTGGTTGGCGGTACCGGCCCTGGCGGACCGCATGGCCATTCGGGAGGCCTGCTAATAGCTGGAGATCTGATTAGGAAGGCAGTCTACATGTCCGTGGCTTCTGACTGGTAGGTAGCTTATTCTTATCACCATAAGATTCCCAGAATGCCACAGATTATAATCTTTTTAACATGTATACAATTAGATTGTTAGCTCCCAAACCAAGCCTCCTGGTTTTTTGCACATAAAATCACACTCAAAGTAGGAGGATCTGTGTCATTTATAGGATAGAGAGGGACTCTATCTTACCATACAGAGAGGGGCCCGCGTTCACCACAAGACCCGTCAGGGGAAAAGGGGGAACATACTACTCACCATACCGGAACCAGGCGGGCACCAACTCCTGACAGTACCCCTCTCCACCGGGGCGGGAGGGCTGTCGACCGATATGGACGCCGTGACTCATGGTCTTTGGCGTTTCAGCGAGACGTTTAACTCGCGGGGTCAGTCCTTTAATGGGACTTTGTCGCGGCCGACCCAGCGCGGAGCTATGGCCTGCACGCGCTCGTAGGCTGAACTGGGGTGACCACCGGATCTCAACATCCAGCCCGTCGCCCAGTTCAGCTTTCTTGCTTGAAGATCTCACAGGAACACTGGAGAAAAAAAGCTGTCTAAAAAATCCTTTAAGAAAAAAATCTTGCCAGGACCTAAGATCCCAGCAAGGTATCTAGGTCCTTACTCCTAACTAGACAGAAAATAACTGATTTGCTGAGGCAGAGAGAGAGAGGATATACCCTCTGGGACTGCCCCTAGGGTGTGGCCAGAGCTTTTTAATTTCCTGTCTAGTCCTGCTCCTGTGGAGGCAACATAACCCGAAGGTGGTGTATCACCGAGGACTACGTCTGTCAATGAGCGCTAGAGAAATTGCGGATTAATCTAGGGGCATGTATGTCAGAGGTGTTTAGCCAGGTGTCGTCTTGGGGCCCATAGTTCTTCCATCGAACTAAGTATTGAAGTCTTCTTCTGTGGATACGAGAATCCAGAATCTCTTTTATCTCATATTCTTCTCCACCTTCAACTTGTACAGGAGGAGGAGGTGGGATAGTAGGCCTTATTCCTTGGTCAGGAACATGGGGCTTCAGTAGTGACACATGGAAAATGGGATGTATTTTGAGGTCTATTGGCAATGTAAGCTGTACTGCAGCTTTTCCAATAAGTTTCTTGATTGGGAAAGGTCCCAAGAACAGAGGTCCAAGCTTTTTGCTAGGGATTTTCAGTCTTAAATTTTTTGTTGAGAGCCAAACGAGGTCCCCGATAGCATACTGAGGAGAAGGTCTTCTGCGAAGATCATAGTACTTCTTTTGTTGACTATGAGCGTGTGCAATGGTAGTATTAACCACTTAAGCCCCGGAAGATTTTACCCCCATTCCGACCAGGGGGTATTTTACGACTCGGCACTGCGTGACTTTAACTGACAATTGTGCGGTCATGCAATGTGGTACCCAAACGAAATTTACGTCCTTTTTTTCCCACAAACAGAGCTTTCTTTTGGTGGTATTTGATCACCTCTGCGCTTTTTATTTTTTGCGATATTAATAAAAAAAGAGCGAAAATTTTGCAAAAAAAATGACATTTTCAACTTTGTCTTTTAAAAAATATCCAATATACTCAATTTATGTTTTTTTTTTTTGGCCAAAATATATTTAGCTACATGTCTTTGACAAAAAAAAATTCAATGAGCGTATTTTTATTGGTTTGCGCAAAAGTTATAGCGTCTACAAACTATGGTGTAAATACTGAAATTTACGCAGCTTTAATTTTTGACTGCCTATCTCATTTCATGAAGTGCTAAAATGGCAGGGCAGTACAAAACCCCCCCAAACTACCACTTTTTGGAAAGTAGACATCCTAAGGAATGTTCTGAGAGGCATGTTGAGCTCATTGAATATTTCATTTTTTTGTCACAGGTGTTTGAAAAATGACTAAAATTTTTTTTTTTTTTTTTTTTTACACAAAGTTGTCATTGAAATGATATATTGCTCACACATGCCATGGGTATATGTGTAATTACACCCCAAAATATATTCTGCGGCTTCTCCTGAGTACAGGGATACCACATATGTGGGACTTTTTGGGAGCCTAGCTGTGTACGGGACCACAAAAACAAATCCCCACCATCAGAATTTCAAAGGGCGTACATTTTTCATTGCATTTTCTCACTACCTCTAACGGTTTAGGAGGCCCTGAAATGTTAAGATACCACAAAACCCCCCCAAATGACCCCATTTTGGAAAGTAGACACCCCAAGCTTTTTGCTGAGAGGCATGGTGAGTCCATGGAATATTTTATATTTTACCACAAGTTTTGGGAATATTACTATTTTTTTTTTTTATTTTTTTTTTTTACACAACGTTGTCACTAAAAGATAAAATTCTCACACATGACATGGGTATATGTGGAATGACACCCCAAAATACATTCTGCCATTTCTCCTGAGTATGGGGATGCCCCATGTGTGAGACTTTTTGAGAGCCTAGCTGTGTACAGGACCGCGAAAACCAATCAACACTCCCAGGTTTTCTAATGGCGTAAATTGTGCATGTCACCTCTGCACTACCTGTCACAGTTTCGGAGGCCCTAAAATTCCAAGATAGCACAAACCCCCCCCAAATGACCCCATTTTGGAAAGTAGACACCCCAAGTTATTTGCTGAGAGGCATGGTGAGTCCATGGAATATTTTATATTCTGCCACAAGTTCCGGGAAATACATATATATATATATATATATATATATTTTTTTTTTTTTTTTTTTTTCACAAAGTTGTCAGTAAATGAAATATTGCTCACACATGCCATGGGTATATGTGAAATGACACCCCAAAATACATTCTGCTGCTTCTCCTGAGTACAGGGATACCCCATGTGTGAGACTTTTTTGCAGTCTAGCCGAGTACAGGTCCCCGAAAACCAGTCCCCGCTTTCAGGCTTTCCAAGGGCGTAAATTGTTGATTTCACTCCTGACTACCTATCACAGTTTCGGAGGCCCTAAAATTCCAAGATAGCACAAAACCCCCCCAAATGACCCCATTTTGGAAAGTAGACACCCCAAGCTATTTGCTGAGAGGCATGGTGAGTCCATGGAATATTTTATATTTTGCCACAAGTTCCGGGAAATATATATATATATATATATATATATTTTTTTTTTTTTTTTACACAAAGTTGTCAGTAAATGATATATTACTCACACATGCCATGGGTATATGTGAACTGACACCCCGAAATACATTCTGCTGCTTCTCCTGAGTATAGGGATACCCCATGTGTGAGACTTTTTTGCAGTCTAGCCGAGTACAGGACCCCGAAAACCAATCATCGCCTTCAGGCTTTCCAAGGGCGTAAATTGTTGATTTCACTCCTGACTACCTATCACAATTTTGGAGGCCATGAAATGCCAAGACAGCACAACCCCCCCCCCCCCCCAAAATTACCCCTTTTCAGAAAGTAGACACCCTGAGCTATTTGCAGAGAGGCATGTTGAGTGTTTTGCAGATCTCACTTTTTGTCACAAAGTTTTGGAAATTGAAAAAAGAGCATTTTCCTGTTTTTTCTTCATTTTCCAAAAAAAATGAGAGCTGTAAAATACTCACCATGCCTCTCAGCAAATAGATTGGAGTGTCTACTTTGCAAAATGGGGTCATTTGGGGGGGGGGGGGGGGGTTGTGCAATCTTAACTTTTTATGGACTTCAAAAGTGTGATAGGTAGTAAGGAGTGAGATCAACAATTTACGCCCTTAAAAAACCAAAAGGTGCGCATTGGTTTTCCGGGTCCTGTACGCGGCTAGACTGGCAAAAAGTCTCACACATGGGGTATCATTGTACTCAGGAGAAGCAGCAGAATGTATTTTGGGGTGTCATTTCACATATACCCATGGCCTATGTGAGCAATATATCATTTACTGACAACTTTGTGTAAAAAAATAAAAAAAAATAAAAAAAAAATTTTTCCCCGAAACTTGTGGCAAAATATAAACTATTCCATGGACTCACCATACTTCTCAGCCAGTAGCTTGGAGTGTCTACTTTGCAAAATGGGGTCATTTGGGGGGGTTTTGTGCCATCTTGAAATTTCAGGGCCTCTGAAACTGTGACAGGTAGTCAGGGGTAAAATCAGCAATTTACGCCATTAGAAAACCTGAAGATGTGGATTGGTTTTCGGGGGCGCGTACACAGCTAGGCTCCCATAAAGTCTCACACATGGGGTATCCCTGTACTCAGGAGAAGCAAAAGAATGTATTTTGGGGTGTCATTTCACATATTCCCATGGCATGCATGAGCAATATATCATTTAGTGACAACTTTCTGTAAAAAAACAACAACAAAAAAAAAATAATAATTTTCCCGAAACTTGTGGCAAAATATAAAATACTCCATGGACTCACCATGCCTCTCAGAAAAAAGCTTTGGGTGTCTACTTTTCAAAAAGGGGTCATTTGGGGGGTGTTTGAACTGTCCCGGCATTTTATGCTCAATCTTATCCACACATCACCCACTCTTCTAACCACTTGAAAACCAAGCCTTTTCTGTGCCTTTTTGTTTACATGAAAAAATATTTTTTTTTACTAGAAAATTACTTTGAACCCCCAAACATTATATATATTTTTTTAAGCAGAGGCCCTATAGTATAAAATGGTGGATATTGCAAATTTTTTTGTCACACGGTATTTGCGCACAGATTTTCCAAACGCAATTTTTGCGAAAAAAATACATTTTTTTTTAATTTATTGCACAAATACACTATATAATTCCAATTTTTTTGGTAAAATTTAAAAGATGATCTTATGCTGAGTTCATAGACACCTAACATGACATGCTTTAAAAATTGCGCATGCCTGCGCAGCGGTAAAAACATACGTACATTTTTAAAAACCTTTAAAAGTCTCTACAGGTTACCACTTTAGACTTACAGAGGAGGTCTACTGCAAGAATTACTGCACTCGATCTGGCGATCGCGGCGATACCTCACATGCATGCTGCAATTGCGGTTTACATATGACACTAGACCACCGCTTGTGTGCGCCATTGCGCGCAAGCACCGGGGGAAAGGGGGGGGGCTCAATTTTTATTTGTTTTTTTATTTTTTCTTTTGCTTTTTTATGTTATTTTGACACCTTTCCTTTAATTTTTTTTTTTTAAATCATTTTTATTGTTATCATAGTGAATTTAAATATCCCCTATGATAGCAATCTGTGGTGACAGGTACTCTTTTTTTTAAAAAATTGGGGTCTTTTAGACTCTAGATCTCTCCTCTGACCTTAACGCATCTGACCACACCAAAATTGGTGTGATAAAATACTTTCCCAATTTCCCAATGGCCCTGTTTATTTCTGGCGAAACAGAAGTCATAAAATGCTCGTAGCCTCCGGCATCTTAGGCCATAGAGATGATTGGAGCCATTCTCATCTCCAATCAGCTCTATGGTTAGATAATTGAACCACCGGCTGCACTCTCGGGTTAACCGGTGGGACAGGAGAGCCCGAGAAAAACCACGTAAGGCTGCGGAAGGCGGCGGTGGGGGGGGGGAGGCCCCTCCCACTGCATGTAAAAGCAGTCTAGCGGCCAATTACCTGCTAGGATTGCTTTTACATGTAAGCCGACTGCTGGCTGTAAAAAACGATACCAAGATGATGCCTAAATCTGCAGGCATCATCCTGGTATAACCACTCAAAGTCCAGCAACGTACCAGTACATTGCTGGTCCTTGTTTGGCATATAGGTTTTTTTTTTTTTCATGCAGCCTGTGGGCTGAACGGAAAAAAAGAGAACCTATCAGAAATCAGCACAGGAATAATGCGTAGTATTACTCATCATTAACCGCCCAAACAACCACCCACTGAATTTAATGATGGGTATACACGACACTATCCACGTATACCAAAATAGGATTTTAACTGCAGTGCTGAAATCAGAAAATCACCACAGCTGCTATCAGCAAAGGTATCCATATATGCTGAGCGCAAACGCTGTTTGTGTCAGAATATATAAAATCAATGCGTGGTAGCCGACGAGTACCTGCAAGAGAAACAGGTCACAAAAGAATGAAAAAACAAACAAAGGACATTGAAAAAAGTATAGTAGGAAGGAGTAGAAGGACATATAAAATTACTGACACCACAACAGTTTTTGGATCCTTTTATTTTTCTTTCTAACTGTTCCTTTATTTCTTGATTTGGGAGGGACTGCGATCTTCTGCGATCTTCTCTTCCAGCTTGGGTCTCTCAAAATGTCGATGGACATCCAACATCCTTCGAGACCCTGTGTTTATGTGCCCTACACTGTGTCGTGCTGTACCCTACGCTAATACTCCACTAGTGTATGGTAGCGCTCGAAACATTCCCCGATGCAGAGACCAGGTTGGTCAGGACATTTGGGACAATAATAACGGGTGTCACGCCTAAATCCGCGCTTGCTACAGACACGACATCTTCTTTGGGGCCATCTTTGGGTAGGGGTACTCGGGAGGACATGTGAAAAATGCCTCTCATGCAGCCGGCTCACTGCATCTGGAAGGGGAAGTTGGGCAGGCATGCCTCCTGGGTACAGGTAGGCAAGGATGATCTCTTCCTGGAATTCCCGGAAAGATCCAGTTCGTCCTGACGCCCTGTATAGGACAAAGGCGTTCAGCATAGCCAATTGGTATAGGTAAACAGACACTTTTTTGTACCAGCGTCTGGCTTTACGGGCAACTAAATACGGCGCCAAAAGCTGGTCGTTAAGGTCCACCCCTCCCATATTAAGGTTATATTCGTGGACACAGAGGGGTTTCTCCATAACGCCAGTTGCCGTAGGAATTTGGATCGTCGTGTCTGGGTGAAGGGAGGACAGAACATAAACATCCCGTGTATCCTTCCACTTCACCGCAAGCAATTTGTCCGTTTTCAAGCAGGCTCTCGCCCCCCGACTAAGACGGGAATCTACAAGCCGTTGGGGGAAGCCCCGGCGATTAGGTCGCACGGTGCCACATGCGCCAATTTGTAAATTGAGAAGGTGACTAAATAGTGGCACGCTTGTGTAAAAGTTGTCCACGTACAAATGGTACCCCTTTCCGGATAAGGGTGACACCAAGTCCCAAACGATCTTACCGCTGCTCCCTATGTAGTCTGGGCAGTTGGGGGGCTTCACACAGCTATCTTTTACCTCATAGACCCGGAAACTAACTGTATAGCCTGTGGCCCTGTCACAGAGCTTGTACAGCTTGACCCCGTACTTGGCACGCTTGCTGGGGAGGTACTGTTTCATAGCAAGGCGGCCAGTAAATTTAATCAGGGACTCGTCAACGCAGACAACTTGTTCGGGGGTAAACAAGGCTGCAAACCGCTGATTGAAGTGGTCTATGAGGGGCCGAATTTTGTGGAGCCGATCGTATGCAGGGTCTCCCCGAGGACGACAGATTTCATTGTCGCTGAAATGCATAAATCGCAGAATTTGCTCGTATCTCGCCCTGGACATGGAGGCAGAGTACATGCGCATATGGTGAACTGGGCTAGTGGACCAATATAGCCGCAATTCACTCTGTTTAGCTATGCCCATGTGGAGGGAAAGGCCCAGAAAGATCTTAAATTCGGAAACCGTTATAGGTTTCCAGCCGAATCGTCTGGCAAGGTGCGAATTTGGGTTGGCGGCGATAAATTGTTGAGCATATAAATTTGATTGATCCACAATAGATCTGTAAAGATCTTCCGTGAAGAACAGCTCAAAAAAGTTCAGGGGCGTAAAACCAGCTGTCTCCACGTGGATTCCAGGTTGGGCGGTGAATGGGGGAAGTACTGGCGCTGTAGTATCGGTGGGTTGCCAATTAGGAAATGCCAGCGCATCAGGGAGGGCACTATGGGCTCTACGGGCCTGTCTTCGAATACGCGGTGGCTGTGGGCCACTACTTGTGCTAGCCACCGCACCAGCTTCAACTGCACTTAGGGGACTCGCCACGTCACCAGGTCTTACTGCAGTGCTGGTTGTACTAGGTCCAGGTTGTACTAGGCCGCTGGCGCTTGCCAGGTCGCCAGAAAAATGAGCGGCACTAGTAACCACACTCTGCTCCATACGAGCACCCTGCGATTCCTGCATCTCAACAACTTCAGAATGGGGTCGGGTACGCCTGGGTCTAACAGGGACCCATCTGTCGTCGGAGCTATCTGTCAGGGAGCCGCTGCCGTCATCAGGTTCATATACTGACACTAATTCGGTCATTGTAGCTTCCCCTTCGCTATCAGATGACTCGGTCAGCGTATAACTGACAAGCTCTTCATCTCTGTACGAACGTTTGGTCATTTTGGTAACTAAATTTACCCGTACAGTGATGCGACTCACAGGTAATAAAAGCACCTGGTTGTCGAAGATTATTTCAAGCGCTACAAAAAAAAACTGCTAATGCTAGCAGGGATCAGGCCTGACTCTGCTAACACAGCGGTTTTGTGTCTTGTGTTTTTTTGCAAGTGACAGTAATCTATTGATTACTACACTTGCCTGGGTGAAAGGGTTAAACGCAGGTGCTGGCCGGAATCAGTACTGATCGTGCAAACACTGCGTTTTGGGAACCCTAAACTATGGGGGCGCTAGTATAGTTCTGATCAGATCAGATATTGATCTGTTCAAACACTATACTAGAAATGGAAGTGTATGTGCGTGCGTGCGTGCGTGCGTGCGTGTGTGGCAATCAAGGGGTTATTTCTAAACTATGCGCCGGGGATCTGGGGGGGGGGTGGTGGGGACCCTAAACCTCCTTTGGGAAAGAAACTATGATGTGATCAGGGGGGGATCAGGGGTTTAAATCTTTATTGGAAGGGACTGGCGGGTATCCTAAGGATAAAAGGAACGGTGGCAAGCGCTAAACCTGGTCACAAGTCACACTTATACGGGTATATAGCAAAATGCTATATACTGTATACGGTGTGTGTTATGGCAGGGGGTGTAGGGGTGATCAGGGGGGGGGTCAGGGGCTTAAATCTTTATTGGGCGGGTGGCGGGGACCCTAAACCTTCTTGGGACAGAAACTTAGTCGCCTGCGCTAATTCTGATCACAATGACACTAATACAAATATACAATAACACCGTATATTGCGTTTGTATTAGTGCTGATGTGACAGAGGGTGTAGGGGTTAACGGCGGTGATCAGGGGGGGGTCAGGGGAGATCAGTGGGTTAAATCTTTATTAGGGGGGGGTGGGGGGTAATTTGAGTGGAAAAGGGGGGGTCGCAAGTGCTACACCTGTTCACAAATCACACTTATACAGGTATATAGGTAACTGCTATATGCTGTATATAGTGTGTGTTGTGTCAGGTGCTGTAGGGGTTAATTGGGGGGGCGATCGGGGGTGAAATGTGCCTATCTAACTGTGTGTGGGTGTGCTTGGTGCAATTACTCACAGTAAGATGTGCTCTCCTCTCACGCTGGATCCAAAAAGACCGTTGTGAGGGGAGGGCACATCTCCTCTAAGCCTGTGTTTACATTTCACAGGCTTAGAGGATGATCTGATTGGGCAGGACCGATCAACAGGTCCAGACCAAAAATGATTGGCCTGGACCTGATGACTGATCGGTTCTGAACCCAATCGAGCCATCGGTGGCGGCGGGGGCGCGCGGGAGCGCGCACAGGGCCGGCAAAAAGTGCTGACGTAGGCCTACGTCAGTTTGCCTGGCCGGGGCTGAGCGCCGACGTAGATCGTCGTGCGCCGGTCGTAAAGTGGTTAAGCAAACCCAGAGAGTCCTTTATTTGGGTAAGATAGTCTGAGGCTACTGGGTTATTTGAAGGAAGGATGCGTGGTGGAAGAATAGAGGGATGAAACCCATAGTTCAAGTAGAACGGACTCTGCTTGGTCGTACTGTGGGTTGCGTTGTTGTAGGCAAATTCTGCCAGACGGAGAAGATCCACCCAATCATCCTGTTGGTAAGAAGTGTAACAACGTAAATATTGCTCGATGCATTGGTTGACTCTTTCAGTCTGTCCGTTGGTCTGCGGATGGTAAGGAGAAGTGAGCTTCCGCTCAATTCGTAGTATATGGCATAGTTCTTGCCAGAACTTGGAAATAAATTGTGATCCACGGTCAGATAGAAGAGTTTTTGGGATACCATGTAACTTAAAGACATGTTTCATCAGGAGTTCTGCCGTTTGTTTGGACGAAGGTAGTCTGCGAATAGCAATGAAATGTGCCATTTTTGTCAGATGGTCCACTGACACCAAGATGGTATTAAATCCTTTGGAAGGAGGTAGTTTTACTATAAAGTCCAAGGACACAACTTCCCATGGAGTTTGGGGTATTGGTAGACTGCATAGTAGACCGGATGGTCTCGTAGTGTCAATTTTGGACCTGGCACAGACATTGCATGAAGAGACGAATTTTTGTATAGATGTTTTCATGTCAGGCCACCAGAATTGCCTGGTAATCAGATTGAGAGTCTTTGTCATACCCATATGTCCTGCCATAGGCACATCATGCGATAATTCCAAGATCTTGGTGCGTAGGGTAGGTGGTATGTAAAGTTTGTCGTTGTAGTAGAGGAAGCCTTCTGCATCAGTATTTAGTTGTGGTGGGGGTGAATCCAAACTTATACCATGCAAAACCTCTTCCTTTAAAGAACGGACAACTCCAATAATACGTTTGTGAGGTATTATAGGAACGGAAGGGATTTCGAAGTAGTTTTCTTCAGTTAGTCGTGATAGTGCATCCGCCTTTTTGTTCTTATCTGCAGGTGTGTAAGTCACTAGGAAGTTAAACCTTAGAAAGAATAGTGACCATCGTACCTGTCAGTGAGAGAGAGTTTTGTTAGTCTGAAGATATTGAAGATTTTTATGGTCCGTGTATATAATTATTGGTAGTCGGGTGCCTTCGAGTAGATGTCGCCAATTCTCCAGAGCCAATTTTATAGCGAGCAGTTCCTTTTCACCCACGGGGTAATTTACCTCTGGACTGCTTAGGGATTTAGAAAAGAAGGCGACTGGATGAAGTGGTGAAGTGTGAGTTGGTCGTTGGGAAAGTATTGCTCCTACTGCCATGTTTGACGCATCTACTTCCAGAATGTATTGGAGGGATGGGTCTGGATGGCGTAGTATGGGAGCAGAAGTAAACCTTGTCTTTAACAGGTGAAAAGCTTTATTTGCTTCATCTGACCATTTGAATGGTCTTTTAATGCTAGTGAGCTGTGTGAGGGGTCTCACAATGGCAGAGAAGTTTCTAATGAACTTCCTGTAGAAATTTGAAAATCCAAGGAATCGCTGTAGCGCCTTGCGTGTGGTTGGTGTAGGCCAATCCTGAATGCAGGATATCTTACTCATGTCCAGGGCCGCTGATAGGGGGGGACCACTAGCCCTCCTGTAGTGGGCCCAGGCACACAGGGGGGCCCGAACAGCAGAGGGAATCAGTGCGGTCGGACAGAGGGGCAATTACAGGATGCCCTGTGTGGCTCTCTGCAGCAGATGAAACCCGATTTCTCTCCCACCGGCTTTCAGCTGCTGCAGGGAGTGACACAGACACAGGGCACCTCGCGGAAGCTGCTGGCTTCCCTGTCTCCTAAAAAATGACAAATTGTAAAAAAATATTTAAAAAACAAAATGTAAAATAAAATTATTTTAAAACATTAAGAGTCGGTTCACACTAATCCGACTCAAAGTCACCCCGACTTCGGGCGACGAATGAGTCGCCTGACAAGTCCGATTTAGTGTGAACTGGCTCTTAAACATATTTTTTTAATTATAAAATGTTTTTTAAAAAATTTAAAAAAATATTTTAAAAAAAGGGGCTAATTCACACAGCTTCTTTGTTATCTTTGTGTCATCTGAGAATGATTTTAGTATATTATTAGTGAAAATGTTGTTTTGATATATACGTGGGGGGCCCTGCCAGGTAAGCTATATGGGGCCCCGTGATTTCTCTCAGCAGCCCTGCTCATGTCCATCTTGATTCCTGTTTTGGATATGATGTAGCCTAGAAACAGTACTTCTTCTTTATGAAACAAGCATTTTTTCAGTTTCACATAAAGGTTGTGTGCAAGCAATCTCGATAATACTAGTCTTACATGTCTTATGTGTTCAGACAGGGATCGTGAATATATACAGTGGGTACAGAAAGTATTCAGACCCCCTTAAATTTTTCACTCTTTGTTATATTGCAGCCATTTGCTAAAATCATTTAGGTTCATTCTTCTTCCTCATGAATGTACACATAGCACCCCATACTGACAGAAAAACACAGAATTGTTGACATTGTTGCAGATTTATTAAAAAAAGAAAAACTGAAATATCACATGGTCCTAAGTATTCAGACCCTTTGCTGTGACACTCATATATTTAACTCAGGTGCTTTCCATTTCTTCTGATCATCCTTGAGATGGTTCTACACCTTCATTTGAGTCCAGCTGTGTTTGATTATACTGATTGGACTTGATTAGGAAAGCCACACACCTGTCTATATAAGACCTTCCAGATCACAATGCATGTCAGAGCAAATGAGAATCATGAGGTCAAAGGAACTGCCTGAAGAGCTCAGAGACAGAATTGTGGCAAGGCACAGATCTGGCCAAGGTTACAAAAAGATTTCTGCTGCACTTAAGGTTCCTAAGAGCACAGTGGCCTCCATAATCCTCAAATGGAAGACGTTTGGGATGACCAGAACCCTTCCTAGAGCTGGCCGTCAGGCCAAACTGAGCTATCGGGGGAGAAGAGCCTTGGTGAGAGAGGTAAAGAAGAACCCAAAGATCACTGTGGCTGAGCTCCAGAGATGCAGTCAGGAGATGGGAGAAAGTTGTAGAAAGTCAACCATCACTGCAGCCCTCCACCAGTCGGGGCTTTATGGCAGAGTGACCCGACGGAAGCCTCTCCTCAGTGTAAGACACATGAAAGCCCGCATGGAGTTTGCTAAAAAACACCTGAAGGACTCCAAGATGGTGAGAAATAAGTTTCTTTGGTCTGATGAGACCAAAATAGAACTTTTTGGCCTTAATTCTAAGCGGTATGTGTGGAGAAAACCAGGCACTGCTCATCACCTGTCCAATACAGTCCCAACAGTGAAGCATGTTGGTGGCAGCATCATGCTGTGGGGGTGTTTTTCAGCTGCAGGGACAGGACGACTGGTTGCAATCGAGGGAAAGATGAATGCGGCCAAGTACAGGGATATCCTGGACAAAAACCTTCTCCAGAGTGCTCTGGACCTCAGACTGCGCCGAAGGTTTACCTTCCAACAAGACAATGACCCTAAGCACACAGCTAAAATAACGAAGGAGTGGCTTCACAACAACTCCGTGACTGTTCTTGAATGGCCCAGCCAGAGCCCTGACTTAAACCCAATTGAGCATCTCTGGAGAGACCTAAAAATGGCTGTCCACCAACGTTTACCATCCAACCTGACAGAACTGGAGAGGATCTGCAAGGAGGAATGGCAGAGGATCCCCAAATCCAGGTGTGAAAGACTTGTTGCATCTTTCCCAAAAAGACTCCTGGCTGTATTAGATCAAAAGGGGGCTTCTACTAAATACTGAGCAAAGGGTCTGAATACTTAGGACCATGTGATATTTCAGTTTTTCTTTTTTAATAAATCTGCAACAATGTCAACAATTCTGTGTTTTTCTGTCAGTATGGGGTGCTATGTGTACATTCATATGGAAGAAGAATGAACTTAAATGATTTTAGCAAATGGCTGCAATATAACAAAGAGTGAAAAATTTAAGGGGGTCTGAATACTTTCCGTACCCACTGTAAGTATATCGTCCAGATATACCACAACACAGACATCTAGTAAGTCTCTGAAAATATCGTTTATAAATCGTTGAAAGGCTGCAGGGGCGTTGCATAGCCCGAATGGCATTACAAGATATTCGAACAATCCGTATCTGGTTCTGAATGCAGTCTTCCACTCGTGTCCATCACGGATTCGAATGAGATTGTATGCTCCTTTCAGGTCCAATTTTGAAAAATAGGTAGCTCCACGCACCTGCTCAATGAGCTCAGGGATAAGCGGTAGAGGATAGCGATCTTTTATTGTAATAGCATTCAATTGCCTATAGTCGATGATAGGCCTGAGACTTGAGTCCTTATTGCGGACAAAAAAGAGTCCTGCTGCTGTGGAAGAAGTGGAAGGTCTAATAAAACCTTTTTTCAAATTCTCATCCAAACAGTCTTTGAGATGGGAAAGTTCATCCTGCGAAAGAGGATGAACATGACCGAACGGCAATTTGCTATTTGGGAGTAGATCAATACTACAATCATAGTCTCGATGGGGAGGTAGTGCTTGAGCATTTTTCTCAAGAAAAACCTCAGAGAGATCCTGATAACATAGTGGCGCAATCTCATCTGTCACCACAGACAGGATCTTCCCGAAAGACGGGAGGTTACACGTACCCTCGCAATAGCAAGAGAGGAAGGCTAGGGTCCGTTCCTTCCAATCTATGGTTGGTTGATGTGTGTGTAACCAGGGAAGTCCCAAAACAATGGGAAAGTGGGGTGAAGGTATTAGATCGAAGGTAGTGGTCTCCAGATGAGACCCGTTAGTAGTGACTAGGAGTGCCTGTGTCTGATCAGTGATCGGACCAGAGGATAAAGGAACACCGTTAATAAGACTCACTGAGACAGGTTTAGGTTTAGAAATAATAGGAACTTTATTTAAAGCAGCAAAACGTATGTCAATATAATTTCCACAAGATCCTGTGTCAATCATGGCCTTAGTAGTAATCCTGTTCTGGTCCCACTGTAATGTTAAGCAAACAAAAAGGTAAGGGTTAGTGATTGAAGTTGCCAATCCCCCTAGGAGGACATGTGAACACTCACCCTTCTTTTTGTAGACTAGGGGACAGACGTTTATCTTGTGATCCGGGGATGCACAGTACAAGCAGAGATTACCAGATCGTCTTCTGGCTCTTTCCATAGTTGATAGCGGTGGGCGTATGGTTCCTACCTCCATAGGAACGGGGTCAACGGCCGAAATCCGAGAAGAACTGGATAATGGCATTCCCATTTTCTCAGCCTTTCTTTCTCGTAGTCTTCTATCTATGGTGATACTGAGTTGTATCAATGCATCCAGGGTTTTTGGCAGATCCGCTCGGGCGAGCTCGTCTTTAACGGCCTCTGATAGGCCAAGCCTAAATTGGGTTTTCAGAGATGCATCATTCCATTCTGAATCAAGGGTCCATCTCTTGAATTCTGCGACAAAGTCTTCCACAGGTCTCCTACCTTGTTTCAAGGATCTTAATTGAAGATCGGCAGTACTCTGCCTATTGGGATCATCATATAGGCTAGTAAGTTCTGCTAGAAACAAGGCATAGGAGTTGAGAAGCTGATCGCTTTTCTCAAAAAGGGAGTCTGCCCAGGCCCGAGGATCGCCTGTTAGGTAAGAAATAATAGTACAAACCTTAATGTGATCAGTAAGGTAGGTACGGGGTTTTAGCAAGAAAAGTAACTCACATGCGTTTTTAAATTCGCGAAATTTTTTGCGATCGCCTGTAAATACCAAAGGAGGATTTATTTTGGGTTCAGGGGACTGAGCAGTGGTAAGTTGTGTCAGTCTAGTTACCTGCTGCATCAGAGCCTGATTGTCTTCTTTTAATTCAGCAAGTGCGTGTATTAACGCAGTTACTTGCTGGTTTAATTGTGTCACCTGAGTGGTTATTTCTGCTGAATCCATTTTAGGTTCGTTCAATCTGTAACGCTCATGCGTTTTATGTATAATGTGGATTTACAGCTGCAGAAATATTCCACTTCAGTAGTCATGTAGAGAAACGCTGAGACACCAATCCCAACTCCCAAGACTCATCATGTGTGGATGATCTCAATTCAGCAAGTAAATACACACACTCAATAAGATGTTCCTAGAGTGACTTATGTATATAGTAATACAGTGATGATAGGCTGAAGAGACAGGTTGGGTAGAGATGGTAGATGACAGACACTTGAAAGGAATGTTCTTGAAAGTAAGATAGTAGCAGATGGGATGCAGATAGGTTTAGCAATCATGTATGGTAGCAGATGACAGAGTAGCAGGTGAACATACAGGAGAGATCAACCCAGTGCAAGAGCAGATGGTAGTAGGCTCAAGAGCTAGCAATCTTAGATAATGCAGATGTAGTAATAGTCTTTAGTATGCAGCGCTAGATAGTGTAAGCTTTTAGTATGAAGGGTATAGAGGTTTCCCCTGTGGGGTACTTATCACTAGTAGCAATGTAGCAAAGGAGAAGTTCGGCAAGAGCGGATGATCCGGTAGCGGGATACAGGGATCAGCGCAGCGTGGTTCCGACAGCGAGGTATGCTTGCAAGCATGAGAGCTTCAAGGCAGGTTAGCATCAAGGCACACAGCAGGTGTCAGAGCAGGTTGAACGAACACATGTGAGTGAAACTGGTGATTTAAATAGCTGTTCAGTCCGGCGCTCAGTGATGACAGTATCAGTCTTAAAGGTGTATGCGCACCTTACCAAAAGAGAATGGTGGGGCGCATACACTTAGGAAAAGAGTAATTAGGGTACCCAAAGGTACCAGAACATTACAATCAATCAAATTTATATGTACAACAATTAATCGCCGCCAACCCAAATTCGCCCCTTGCCAGACCATTCGGCTGGAAACCTTTAACGGTTCTTGATTATGAAATCTTTCTGCGCCTTTCCCTCAACATGGGCATAACCAAAAAGAGTGAATTGCGGCTATATTGGTCCACTAGCCCAATTCACCATATGTGCGTGTACTCTGCCTCCATGTCCAGGGCGAGATACGAGCAAATTCTGCGATTTATGCATTTCAACGACAATGAAATCTGTCGTCCTCGGGAGACCCGGAATATGATCGGCCCCACAAAATTCAGCCCCTCATAGACCACTTCAATCAGCAGTTTGCAGCCTTGTATACCCCCAAACAAGTTGTCTGCGTTGACGAGTCCCTGATTAAATTTAATGGCCGCCTTGCTATGAAACAGTACCTCCCCAGCAAACGTGCCAGATACGGGGTCAAACTGTACAAGCTGTGTGATAGGGCCACAGGCTATATAGTTAGTTTCCGGGTCTATGAGGGAAAAGATAGCTGTGTGGAGCCCCCCAAGTGCCCAGACTACATAGGGAGCAGCAGCAAGATAGTTTGGGACTTGGTATCACCCTTATCCGCAAAGGGGTACCATTTGTACGTGGACAACTTTTACACAAGCGTGCCACTATTTAGTCACCTGCACGAATTACAAATTGGCGCATGTGGCACTGTGCGACCTAATCGCCGGGGCTTCCCCCAACGGCTTGTAAATTCCCGTCTTAGTCGGGGGGAGAGAGCCTGCTTGAAAACGGTCAAATTGCTTGCAGTGAAGTGGAGGGATACACGGGATGTTTTCGCTCTGTCCTCCCTTCATGCAGACACGACGATCCAAATTCCTACGACAACTGGCGTTATGGAGAAACCCCTCTGTGTCCATGACTACAACCTTAATATGGGAGGGGTGGACCTTAACGACCAGCTTTTGGCACCGTATTTAGTTGCCCATAAAGCCAGACGCTGGTACAAAAAAGTGTCTGTTTATTTGTTCCAATTGGCTATGCTGAATGCCTTTGTCCTATTCAGGGCGTCAGGACGAACCGGATCCTTCCTAGAATTCCAGGAAGGGATCATCGAAGCCTACCTGTACCCAGGAGGTCTTCCTGCCCAACTTCCCCTTCCAGATGCAGTGAGCCAGCTGCATGAGAGGCATTTTTCACATGTCCTCCTGAGTACCCCAACCCAAAGATGCCCCCAAAGAAGATGTCGTGTCTGTCGCAGGCGCGGAATAAGGCGTGACACCCGTTATTATTGTCCCAGGTGTCCTAATCAACCTGGTCTCTGCATCGGGGAATGTTTTGAGCGCTACCACACACTAGTAGAGTATTATTGTAGGGTACAGCACGACACAGTGTAGGGCACACAAACACAGGGTCTCGAAAGATGTTAGATGGCTATCGACATTTTGAGAGACCCAAGCTGGAAAATTGCAGTCCACAAAAAAAAAAAAAAGTGTTAAAAAAAAAAAAAGAAATAAAAAACCAAAAACAGTTGTCGTGTCAGTTATTTTTATGTTCTTCTATTCTTCCTACTGTACTTTTACTGTACTTTGTTTGTTTTTCATTCTTTTGTTAACCTGTTTCTCTTGCAGGTACCCATCGGCTGCCACATTGATTTTATATATTCTGACACAAACAGCGTTTGCGCTCAGCATATATGGATACCTCTGATGGCAGCAGCTGTGGTAGGCTGATTTCACCACTGCAGTTAAAATACCTTTAGGTATATGTGGAATATTGTCATATATACCCACCGTTAAATCAGTGGGTTTGGCTGTTGGGCGGTTAATGATGAGTAATACAACACAATATTTCTGTGGTGATTTCTGTTAGGTTCTCTTTTTTTTCGTTCAGCCCACAGGCTGCATGAAAAAAAAAAAAACCTACACTATATGCCAAACAAGGACCAGCAATGTACTGGTACATTGCTGGACTTTGAGTGGTTATACAAGAATGATGCCGGCAGATTTAGGCATCACCTTGGTATCGTTTTTTACAGCCAGCAGTCGGCTTACATGTAAAAGCAATCCTAGCGGATAATTGGCCGCTAGACTGCTTTTACATGCACTGGGAGGGGACTCCCCCACCCCCTCCCGCCGCCTTCCGTGGTTTTTCTGGGGCTCTCCTGTCCCACCAGTTAACCCGAGAGTGCAGCCAGTGGTTCAATTATCTAACCATAGAGCTGATTGGAGATGATAATGGCTAAGATACCGGAAGCTACGAGCATTTCATAACTTCGGTTTCGCCAGATATAAACAGCGCCATTGGGAAAGCATCTTATCACACCAATCTTGGTGTGGTCAGATGCTTTAAGGGCAGAGGAGAGATCTAGAGTCTGATAGACCCCAATTTTTAAAATAAAAGAGTACCTGTCACTATAGATTGCTTTTATAGGAGATATTTAAATTCACTGTGAGAACAATAAAAATAATAATAAAAAGAAAAATCAAGAGGGAAGGTGTCAAAATAACATAAAAAAAGCAGAATAAATAATAAAAAAAAAAAAATTCAAGCACCCCTGTCCCCCAATGCTTGCGCGCAAAGGCGCATGCAAGCATTGGTCTAGTGTCATATGTAAACAGCAATTTCAGCATGCATGTGAGGTATCGCCATGAACGCCAGGTCGAGGGCAGTACTTTTTGCAGTAGACCTCTGCTGTAAGTCTAAAGTGGTAACCTGTAAAGACTTTTAAAGGCTTTTAAAAATGTACGTAGTTTGTTGCCGCTGCACGGGCGTGTGCAATTTTAAAGCATGTCATGTTTGGTATCTATGTACTCAGCATAAGATCATCTTTTACATTTTAACAAACAATTAGGAAACATATAGTGTATTTGTGCATTAAATTTAAAAAAAAGAAATGTTTTTTTTTTCCGCAAAAGTAGACACTTCAAGCTATTTGCTGAGAGGCATGGTGAGTCCATGGAATAGTTTATATTTTGCCACAAGTTTTGAAAAAATTATTATTATTATTTTTTAACACAAAGTTGTCAATAAATGATATATTAGTAAAGAAATTAACGTTCAGTCATTCAACCAACAGCACCATCACCCCTGGACTGAAGATGCAAAAAATAGGTTGGAGAACTCGAAAAGGGGGCTATAGCGGTGCTGTATAACCCGTCCCTGGAGACAAAGAGTAGCAAGACAATATTTTTATAAAAAATACCTTTATTTCAGAATACAAATATTAAAATGAAAGATTGACAAACATACATTAATTAATACAACCACCATCACATATTCATCAAACCATGAATGTGGGCCTCTGTAGACCACCTTACCCACACCCAGTTCCACATATATATAGGGCTTGCCTATAGTGGTACAAGGTATGGATCACCAATGCATTTCGCCTGTGCGGCTTCTTCAGGGCAGAATAGGTGCCGAAGAGTCACAGAGGCTCATGGGGTTGTTAATACTGATATGCAACAAAAAACTTAAAAAAGAAGAAGAAAAATAATTATATTATAAACATTGTACTTTTGTCTTGCATTTTCAAGTTTTTGCGATACATACGTCTATCAAATAGATAGTAGATATAGTTTATATTATGCAAGAAACACAATCCCACATGTTTATGTATCCAAACATTCTCTCAGAGTTACAGAGATATATATATATACTCACAAATCAATTCAAAAGAAGGTCACACATATGCAAGGGCCAATTGGGCGTCCAAAGACAGTTGTAGATTGAATTATTCACAAATGGAATCCAATCCCCTCAGATCGACTAAAAATACATTGCCAAGGTTGTGGTCAGTTTAGATCCATGACTGCCCAAACGGGGAGGGAAAATATAGAAAGATGGCCGGGGCTCCTTAGGTCAAGTACATTGATCCACAGATAAAGCAAAACCCCAGTCCTTCTGGGAACAAAATTGTCCCTGGAAGATCCCTGTAAGTTTAAAGAAAAAACATGAATTGCAATGCTGCTATCGGCCACAAGATGCCAGCAGAGGCTGCTCATTCCATATTAAGTATAAAAGCATAGCCTACCAGTTATGGCTAACACAGGGTGATGGGATTGCTAATGTGGGCATGAATGTCCTATACGGCAAAGCATTCCAGCCAATCCAGTACCCAGCGATATGTACATGGGAATTCTAAAGGAAAACAGTATTAAAGGAATGCATTAGTAAAAGTCCGACTCGCACTCCTAAAAGTCCATTCAGGAGGACAGAGGAAACATTACAAGCATATTGGCGTACTCACTTCAAAGCCTGTCTGGTCTGCTTGCACAGCAATCTCGCTGTGCTCACAGATTTCAGGGCCTCCAAAACTGTGATAGGCGGTGAGGAAGTAAAATGTGCAATTTACGCCCTTAGAAAGTTTGAAGGCGGTGATTGGTTTTTGGGGTCCTGTACACAGCTAGGCTCCCTAAAAGTCTCACACATGTGGTATCCCTGTACTCAGGAGAAGCACCATAATGTATTTTGGGGTGTCATTTCACATATACCCATGTCCTGTGTAAGCAATTTATCTTTAAGTGACAACTTTCTGTTTAAAAAAAAAAAAAGTGTCATTTTCCCAAAACTTGTGTCAACATATAAAATATTCCATGGACTCACCATGCCTCTCAGCAAATAGCTTGGATCGTCTACTTTCCAAAATGGGGTCATTTGGGGGGGGTTTTGCTTTCTTGACATTTCAGGGCCTCCGAAACCGTGATAGGTAGTGAGAAAGTGCAATGAGAAATTTACGACCTTTGAAATTCTGAAGGTGGTTATTGGTTTTCAGGGTCCGGTACACATCTAGGCTCCCAAAAAGTCACACATGTGGTATCCCTGTACTCAGGAGAAGCAGCAGAATATATTTTGTGGTGTAATTACACATATACCCATGGCATGCGTGAGCAATACATCATTTCAATAACAACTTTGTGTAAAAGTCATTTTTCAAACACGTGTGACAAAGAAATTCAATATTCAATAGGCTCAACATGCCTCCCAGGAAATTCCTTAGGATGTCTACTTTCCAAAAAGGGGTAATTCGGGGGGGGGGGGAGGGGGGTTGTACTGCCCTGCCATTTTAGCACTTCAAGAAATGAGAGTAAAGTAAAAGCTGCGTAAATTCTAGTATGTACACCATAGTTTGTAGACGCTATAACTTTTGCGCAAACCAATAAAAATACGCTTATTGAGATTTTTTTTTGTCAAAGACATGTAGCTAAATACATTTTGGCCTATATATATATATATATATATATATATATATATATATATATCAAAAATTGAGTATATTGGATATTTTTTAGAAGAAAAAGTAGAAATGTCATTTTTTTTTTCAAAATTTTCGCTATTTTTTTTTATTAATATCGCAAAAAATAAAAAGCGCAGAGGTGATATACCATCAAAAGAAAGCTCTGTTTGTGGGAAAAAAAGGATGTAAATTTGGTTTGGGTACAGCATTTCATCACCACGCAATTGTCAGTTAAAGTAACGCAGGGCCAAATTGAAAAAAGTGGCCTGGTCATTAAGCGGGCAAATCCTTCCGGTCCAGAAGGGGTTAATCTGTAGCACCCTCCTAGGTAGGTGCTAGTGAGAGAGTATAGTTTTTGGCTCTGTCTGCCTGCCAGAGGAGCAGCAGGCAAATTCTATATTGCTTTCTGCCTACCAGAGAGCAGGATCTGTGAGTTAGGTCTGCTCATGGTGCTCAGTGTGTGATTGGTCTAGGGAGTGTTTCACACTGGTTCGATAGGGAGGCATATTGGACAGTGGAGGAAACTGGACCAATGGGTACACAGGCTTTGTAACAGCCCCAGTGATTGACACAGACTGCTGGTCTCGGTGCATTGTGGGGGGTGATATAAAAGCTAGGAGCACATGTGCTGCGGGGTCCTTTGGCTGGTGAGCAGAGTTCTGTAGGGAGGGTGGCGGCTGCCTCCCCCTCTCTAGCAGTGGCACCTGGTCACAGGTAGCCGACCTGGGGACCAGGAAGGAAGGAGCGGAACCCAGAGGTCCATGAGAGCTGACTGGAGGGATTGAGACACTGGAGACCCTCGAAAAACAGTATCATGAGTACAGGGGATTGTGTCTAGGGGCCTGACCTGAGGGAGGGCCACCCCGGTGTAGGATAGTCAGAGGACGGGTATATAGCAGAATGTGAAAGATATATATAAATATATATATATATATTTTTTTTTTTTTTTCAAAATTATCGCTCTTTTTTTGTTTATAGCGCAAAAAATAAAAATTGCACAGGTGATCAAATACCACCAAACGAAAGCTCTATTTGTGGGAAAAAAAGGACATAAATTTAGTTTTGGGTACAGCGTCACACGACCGCGCAATTGTGCGTTAAAGTAACGCAGTGCCGACTGTCCCTGATTTGGTACAAAGTCCCTCTGTCCCTCTTTCCTCCTCATTTGTCCCTCGTTTTGGTCTGATCTGTATAGTTGTATATAAAATGCACTTTTTATCTTTCCAAAAGTGTTTCCCAGTGCTAAACCATTCATCTCATTTCTTAAATTGGTGTATTTGCAAATTTCAAAAGGCAATATAAAGGAATAGCAGTGGCAAAAAGAAGCACTTGTTGGGTTTAGCCAATCATTTTTTTTGTATAATTCTCCTTTAACCACTTACCGCATACTGACGTATATTTACGTCGGCAAACTTTGCGGTAGTATACTGGGATGATGCCTCTAGCTAGAAACACCATCCCGGTACCATGGTTTAGAGCCGACGGTCGGCTTTCCGTCGGTAATGACCGATGCGGCTCGGGAGCCGCTCGATCGTTACCCGGGTGAGCGGGAGGGGACGCCCCCGCTCCCGCCGCCTTCCGTGACTTTGCTCGGGGCTCACATCCCACCGGGAGCCCCGAGCACCCAGCCGGCACGTCCGCTGGCTGGATGGAGTCCCGATCAAAGCCGGAAACGGCATTGATCGGGTCTCCAATGACGTAACACGGAGGCGGCGTCCATGACGTCACTTCCGGGTTACTGTGCTGCAAAAGGCGGCAAAATTAAAAAACGGCTGTATGCAAAAACGCCGTTTTATGCGTTTTGCATACATGGAAGTGAAGTGGAGGGGTCTTTTAGACCCTCGATCCCTCCATAAAGAGTACCTGTCACTGCATATTGGTGTCACAAGGGATGTTTACATTGCTTGTGACAGCAATACAAGTGATCAGATTTTTTTTTTTTTTTTTTAAACCTGTAATAAAGTTAAAAAAAAAATAAAATATATAGGAAAAAAATAAAATAAATTTTAGCTGCCCCCGTCATCGTTAGCTCACGCACAAAAAAAAAATGTATACGGAAGTCGAGCCGCGAATGACATTGCTGTTCAAACCACACATGTGAGGTATCGCCGCGATCGCCAGAGCGTGGGCAATAATTAAAAAATAATAATTAAAAAAATAATAATTAAAAAAAAGAGCTACACTCTAAACTGGTAACCGTTAAATAAATTTAAAGCGTTGCCTATTGAGATCTCTATTGACCGTAGTTTGTCGCCATCCCACGGGGGGGGGGGGGGCGCAATTTTAAACCGTAACATGTTGGGTATCTATTTACTCGGCGTGACATCATCTTTCACAATATACAAAAAAATGTGCTAACTTTACAGTTTAGTATTTTTTAAATGCAGTGAAATGTGATTTTTCAAAATTTTTCCAAAAAAATGGCGTTTCAAAAGACCGCTGCGCAAATACCGCGTGACAAACAATTTTGCAATGACCGACATTTTATTCTTCAGAGTCTTTGCTAAAAAAATGTATATAATGTTTGGGGGTTCTAAGTAGTTTTCTAAGTAGAAATACTGGTTTTAACTTGTAAACAAAAAGTGTCCGAAATAGGGCTGGGGCTTAAGTGGTAAGGGGGGTGTGCCCTATGCCTACATACTGTTACGAATAGGTGTCCCTCGTTCCCATTTCGCCTCCCTTGAATGGTGGCCGGAGCTTTTGCTCTTACTGTACGCAGTTTATACCGCTGGGGCATTCTTCCAGGTCTTGTTGGGCTCCACGGTTGGGACATCTGTATGCGCCATCTTGGTTGCTGCTCCTCTCGGTCCACTGGGATGGATATAATATTATGTCGATTTTATATAAAATGCTGGCGATTTTGTGACTCTTTGCATCATAAGTGTTGTCTTGGACTACACCATTCATACACCCCTGAAGAAGGAATAAAATCCAGAAACGCGTCGGGTGCGCAGCCATGTTACTCTATGAGTAATCCATTTACAGATTTATGCACTAGTGTCTGTATATACAATGACAACCTATGATGGAGTCTTTTTAGGGCTAGCCATCCTTTGCTGTATGCTTTATTTTTTGTACTTTTTGTAAAAATAAATATGTAATTATGTTTATCCTTTGTACTATATTCTACTTATTGGGTTATAAACAATCATTAGGATAAAGACCAATAACCACTTGCCGACTGCCGCATGACTATTTACGTCGGCAGTCAGCCCCTCACAGGCAGAGTGACGTAGATCTACGTCGCTAGCCTGTGAGGGTCTAGGGAGCGAGCGCGCGCCGCAGGAGGCGCGCTCCCGCGTGGTCACGGACCCCCCCCGCGCGTGTGACCGGCGGACCCGATGTCCGCCACTCACTCTGCGATCGTCGCTGCAGAGGGATAAAGTCAGGCGGCTGATGTAAACAAGCTGCCTGTCATTCTCCCCTGTGTAGGAACACTGATCATACGGTTCTACTATGTAGGACCGTTGATCACTGTTCCTACAGCTCAAGCCACAGCCAATCACAGTTAGAATCACGCCCCTAGGGACACACATAACCCCTCCCTCTCAAAAAAATTAACCCCTTCACTGCCAGTGTCATTTTACAGTAACAGTGAATATGTATAGCACTGATTACTGTAGAAATGTCACTGGTACCCCCAAAAGTGTCAAAAATGTCAGTCAAGGGTCCGATCTGTCCGTCGCAATGTCGCAGTCACGCTAAAAAAAAAAAAAAAAAATCGCAGATCGCCGCCATTACGCGTTAAAAAAAAAAAAAACATCAAAAATGACAAAAATCTTTCCCTTTGTTAGTAAACGCGATAACTGTTGCGCAAACCAATCAAAATACGCTTTTTGCGATTTTTTTTACCAAACATATGTAGCAGAAAACAAATTGGCAGAAAATGTTAAAAAATTTAGATTTTTACATTTTTTTTGGGGGGGGGGGGGATTTCATATAAAAACAATGTGAAAAATATTGTTATTTTTGCAAAATTTACGCTCTTTTTTTGTTTATAGCGCATGATCAAAAAATCGCACAGGTGATCAAATACCACCAAAAGAAAGCTCTGTTTGTGGGAAAAAAAGGACGTCAAATTAGTTTAGGTACAGCGTCGCACGACCGCGCAATTGTCCGTTAAAGTCATGCAGTGCCGAATTGCAAAATAGGCCCTGGTCAGGAAGGGGGTAAAATCTTCCGGGGCTTAAGTGGTTAAAGTCCCATCTGGGGGGTTCGTCCTCTCCCTTTTCTATCTGCATCAGAGATGTGGGTGTGAGCTCATGTAATAAAATGCCGCATGTCCTCCTCTGAGTGCGCTGAGCTCATGTAATAAAATGCATGGGATCAATTAGTGAAAAGAAATGACAAAGAGCAGGGAGGGATCCTCAACTCCGCCCCCACCCTGATCTGTCCCAACACCAGGAAGTTCTACTGAGAAAATACATCTGGAGGGGAAATACACAGAGACATTCTACTTCCTGGCCTGCAACATGCTGTCCCTCTGCCGGCTACTCAGGACCCAGGTAATCCTGATTATCTGCACTGACGAACTGAGCACCAATAATCCTGATCACCCTCATCTATACACAAAACCTGGGTAATCCTGATCACCTGCACCGACACACAGAGCCTGGGTAATCCTGATCACCTGCACTGACACACAGATTCTGGGTAATCCTGATCACCTGCACCGACACACAGAGCCTGGGTAATCCTGATCACCTGCACCGACACACAGAGCCTGGGTAATCCTGATCACCTGCACCGACACACAGAGCCTGGGTAATCCTGATCACCTGCACCGACATACAGATTCTGGGTAATCCTGATCACCTGCACCGACACACAGAGCCTGGGTAATCCTGATCACCTGCACCGACATACAGAGCCCAGGTAATCCTGATCACCTGCACCGACATACAGAGCCCAGGTAATCCTGATCACCTGCACCGACACACAGAGCCTGGGTAATCCTGATCACCTGCACCGACACACAGAGCCCGGGTAATCCTGATCACCTGCACCGACACACAGAGCCTGGGTAATCCTGATCACCTGCACCGACACACAGAGCCTGGGTAATCCTGATCACCTGCACCGACATACAGATTCTGGGTAATCCTGATCACCTGCACCGACATACAGATTCTGGGTAATCCTGATCACCTGCACTGACATACAGATTCTGGGTAATCCTGATAACCTGTACTGACACCCCCTGTATCTCCCAGGTCTGCCCCCAGTTGGTGCGTTTTGCCTCCCAGGCCCCGTTCTCTATCCATCGCCTGGATCACCTGGTACTGACTGTGCAGAGCATCGAGAAGACGGCCACCTTCTACACCCGGGTGCTGGGCATGGAGCTCGTCACCTTCAAGGTAAAGTCATGTCTGTCCTCTGTATACCCCAATATAGAACACTCCGGGGTCACCGTATCCCCCAATATACAAAACTCCGGGGTCACCGTATCCCCCAATATAATACACTCCGGGGTCACCGTATCCCCCAATATAGAACACTCCAGGGTCACCGTATCCCCCAATATAGAACACTCCAGGGTCACCGTATTCCCCATTATAGAACACTCCAGGGTCACCGTATACCCCAATATAGAACACTCCGGGGTCACCGTATCCCCCAATATACAAAACTCCGGGGTCACCGTATCCCCCAATATAGAACACTCCGGGGTCACCGTATCCCCCAATATAGAACACTCCAGGGTCACCGTATCCCCCAATATAGAACACTCCAGGGTCACCGTATCCCCCAATATAGAACACTCCGGGGTCACCGTATTCCCCATTATAGAACACTCCAGGGTCACCGTATCCCCCAATATAGAACACTCCAGGGTCACCGTATCCCCCAATATAGAACACTCTGGGGTCACCGTATTCCCCATTATAGAACACTCCGGGGTCACCGTATTCCCCATTATAGAACACTCCGGGGTCACCGTATTCCCCATTATAGAACACTCCAGGGTCACCGTATTCTCCATTATAGAACACTCCGGGGTCACCGTATTCCCCATTATAGAACACTCCAGGGTCACCGTATCCCCCAATATAGAACACTCTGGGGTCACCGTATTCCCCATTATAGAACACTCCGGGGTCACCGTATTCCCCATTATAGAACACTCTGGGGTCACCGTATCCCCCATTATAGAACACTCCGGGGTCACCGTATTCCCCATTATAGAACACTCCAGGGTCACCGTATTCTCCATTATAGAACACTCCGGGGTCACCGTATTCCCCATTATAGAACACTCCGGGGTCACCGTATTCCCCATTATAGAACACTCCGGGGTCACCATATTCCCCATTATAGAACACTCCGGGGTCACCGTATTCCCCATTATAGAACACTCCGGGGTCACCGTATCCCCCAATATAGAACACTCCGGGGTCACCGTATTCCCCATTATAGAACACTCCAGGGGTCACCATATTCCCCATTATAGAACACTCCGGGGTCACCGTATTCCCCATTATAGAACACTCCAGGGGTCACCGTATTCTCCATTATAGAACACTCCAGGGTCACCGTATTCTCCATTATAGAACACTCCGGGGTCACCATATTCCCCATTATAGAACACTCCGGGGTCACCATATTCCCCATTATAGAACACTCCGGGGTCACCGTATTCCCCATTATAGAACACTCCGGGGTCACCGTATCCCCCAATATAGAACACTCCGGGGTCACCGTATTCTCCATTATAGAACACTCCAGGGTCACCGTATTCCCCATTATAGAACACTCCGGGGTCACCGTATCCCCCAATATAGAACACTCCGGGGTCACCGTATTCCCCATTATAGAACACTCCAGGGTCACCGTATCCCCCAATATAGAACACTCCGGGGTCACCGTATCCCCCAATATAGAACACTCCGGGGTCACCGTATCCCCCAATATAGAACACTCCAGGGTCACCGTATTCCCCATTATAGAACACTCCGGGGTCACCGTATTCTCCATTATAGAACACTCCAGGGTCACCGTATTCCCCATTATAGAACACTCCAGGGTCACCGTATTCCCCATTATAGAACACTCCGGGGTCACCGTATTCCCCATTATAGAACACTCCGGGGTCACCGTATCCCCCAATATAGAACACTCCGGGGTCACCGTATTCTCCATTATAGAACACTCCAGGGTCACCGTATTCCCCATTATAGAACACTCCGGGGTCACCGTAGTCTCTATTATAGAACACTCCTGGGTGTTCACACTGAATCCTTTCACCCCCCCCAGTACAGTCCTATCGGGACTGAAAAGCCAATCCCCTGGCAGCATTCTGCAGAGGAGGTCCCTCGCTCTCTGTGAGGAAGCAGCGGTCTCTCTGGAGAGGTCTGACACACCCTCCTCTGAGTCTGACCTGAAGATCCCCAATCAGTAAAGCTCCTTCTCCCCACTGATTGGAGAGCTTTATTCTGGATTCAGCAAAGGCATGTTGGACCTCTTCAGAGAGGCCACTGCTTCCATAAAGACAGTATAGCTTCTACAGTGCATCTGAGTGTACCCCACCCATCCTCCTCAGTCCTCAGACTCCCTCCTCAGTCCTCAGACTCACCTGAACTGTTGCAGGATCAGGACCACAAAAAGACAAATTGGTGCGGCAAGCGAGGAGGAGTGTAAGTTCCCTCGTCTTCCTTGTGGAATAGTAATGCACAGCATAGGGGACAGGGAAAGGCAATGCAGAGTGAAGGGGTCAGTAGTGTGTAATGCAGAGTAAAGGGGTCAGTAGTGTGTAATGCAGAGTGAAGGGGTCAGTAGTGTGTAATGCATAGTGAAGGGGTCAGTAGCATGTAATGCAGAGTGAAGGGGTCAGTAGTGTGTAATGTAGAGTGAAGGGGTCAGTAGTGTGTAAAGCAGAGTGAAGGGGTCAGTAGTGTGTAATGCAGAGTGAAGGGGTCAGTAGTGTGTAATGCAGAGTGAAGGGGTCAGTAGTGTGTAATGCAGAGTGAAGGGGTCAGTAGTGTGTAATGTAGAGTGAAGGGGTCAGTAGTGTGTAAAGCAGAGTGAAGGGGTCAGTAGTGTGTAATGCAGAGTGAAGGGGTCAGTAGTGTGTAATGCAGAGTGAAGGGGTCAGTAGTGTGTAATGCCAAGTGAAGGGGTCAGTAGTGTGTATTGCAGAGTGAAGGGGTCAGTAGCGTGAAATGTAGAGTGAAGGGGTCAGTAGGGTGTAATGTAGAGTGAAGAGGTCGGTAGTGTGTAATGTAGAGTGAAGGGGTCGGTAGTGTGTAATGTAGAGTGAAGGGGTCATTAGTGTGTAATGTAGAGTGAAGGGGTCATTAGTGTGTAATGTAGAGTGAAGGGGTCGGTAGTGTGTAATGTAGAGTGAAGGGGTCAGTAGTGTGTAATGCATAGTGAAGGGGTCGGTAGTGTGTAATGTAGAGTGAAGGGGTCAGTAGTGTGTAATGTAGAGTGAAGGGGTCAGTAGTGTGTAATGTAGAGTGAAGGGGTCAGTAGTGTGTAATGCCGAGTGAAGGGGTCAGTAGTGTGTAATGCAGAGTGAAGGGGTCAGTAGTGTGAAATATAGAGTGAAGGGGTCAGTAGCATGTAATGTAGAGTGAAGGGGTCAGTAGTGTGTAATGTAGAGTGAAGGGGTCATTAGTGTGTAATGTAGAGTGAAGGGGTCAGTAGTGTGTAATGTAGAGTGAAGGGGTCGGTAGTGTGTAATGTAGAGTGAAGGGGTCATTAGTGTGTAATGTAGAGTGAAGGGGTCATTAGTGTGTAATGTAGAGTGAAGGGGTCAGTAGTGTGTAATGTAGAGTGAAGAGGTCGGTAGTGTGTAATGTAGAGTGAAGGGGTCAGTAGTGTGTAATGTAGAGTGAAGGGGTCAGTAGTGTGTAATGTAGAGTGAAGGGGTCGGTAGTGTGTAATGTAGAGTGAAGGGGTCGGTAGTGTGTAATGTAGAGTGAAGGGGTCGGTAGTGTGTAATGTAGAGTGAAGGGGTCGGTAGTGTGTAATGTAGAGTGAAGGGGTCGGTAGTGTGTAATGTAGAGTGAAGGGGTCAGTAGTGTGTAATGTAGAGTGAAGGGGTCGGTAGTGTGTGATGTAGAGTGAAGGGGTCGGTAGTGTGTAATGTAGAGTGAAGGGGTCGGTAGTGTGTAATGTAGAGTGAAGGGGTCGTTAGTGTGTAATGTAGAGTGAAGGGGTCAGTAGTGTGTAATGTAGAGTGAAGGGGTCATTAGTGTGTAATGTAGAGTGAAGGGGTCAGTAGTGTGTAATGTAGAGTGAAGGGGTCGGTAGTATGTAACACAGAGTGAAGGGGTCGGTAGTGTGTAATGTAGAGTGAAGGGGTCAGTAGTGTGTAATGTAGAGTGAAGAGGTCAGTAGTATGTAACGCAGAGTGCATTCTCTCCTCTTCCCGTGGCAACTCAAAAAAGTTGGATTTTTCCCCCAATTTCTGTGCAGAGGGTAAACTCAATACGGTGCTAACACTTCCCCACTCTGTGCTTCACTGCTATGAATTGTGTACCGAACGTTGAGTTCCTTGGGGGTTGGACCCAGCGCTGTCATTAGTCATATATTATTGTTGTCACCTCCAGGGGGATAGGAAGGCGTTGAGTTTTGGCATGCAGAAGATAAACCTCCATGAAGTAGGGAAGGAGTTTGAACCCAAGGCCCGGCATCCATCACCCGGATCAGCTGACCTCTGCCTGATCACACAGACGCCGCTCAGTACCGTCCTACAGCACCTGCAGGTCTGTGACACCAATAGATACCATGCCTGGAGGCCCCGCCCTTTCTGACACTTTTTGTTGAAATGTAAAAATCAGCTTTTTTTTTTTGGGCTAGAAAATTACCTTTAGAACCCCCAAATATTTAATATTTTTTTAAGCAGAGGCCCTAGAGAATAAAATGGTGGTTGTTGCATATTTTTACATCAAACCAGCGCTTTTTTAAATGCAATTTTTTGGGGAAAAAAAATACACTTTAGTGCATTTTAACAACTTCAGCCCCGGAAGGTTTTACCCCCTTCATGACCAGGGCAGTTTTTGCGATACGGCACTGCGTTACTTTAACCAGTTCTGGATCGGAAGGATTTGCCCGCTTAATGACCAGGCCATTTTTTGGCGATTCGGCACTGCGTTACTTTAACGGAAAGTTGCACAGTCATGCAACGCTGTACCCAAATAAAATTGATGTTCTTTTTTCCCACAAATAGAGCTTTCTATTGATGGTACTTGATCACCTGTGCGATTTTTTTTTTTCTTTGCGCTATAAACAAAAAAAGAGCGACAATTCTGAAAAAAAAAAAAAATTTTCACTTTCAGCTATATAACATTCTCAAAAATAAAGAGGAAAAGAGGACCTGTTAGGGCCGATGCTGTCACAAAGAATGTTGTTCATCCCCTGTGATAGGAATAAAGTTTGTACAAAAAAAAAAAAGTGTAAAAGAAAAAAAAATGTTGTATAAAATAAATAAACCGTGCTTACGCGCAAATGCGAACGCATACGTTACTCCCGCACGCATATGTAAACGGTGAGGTATTGTCGCAAACGTCAGCAATAATTCTAGCACCAGAACTCCTGCACCACTCTAAACTGATAACCTGTAAAGGTGTTTAAAGCTTCGCCTATGGAGAATTTTAAGCACCGTAGTTTGCCGCCATTCCACGGGCAGACGCAATTTTAAAGCGTGACATGTTAGGTATCTATTTACTCAGTGTAACATCATCTTTCACATTAGAGAAAAAAAAAAATTTGGCTAACTTTACTGTTTTTTTTTTTTTTTTTTTAAATTCATGAATGGGTTTTTTTTTTTTTTTTCCCAAAAAAAAAAAAATTGGGTTTGAAAAACCGCTGCAAAATTACCGTGTGACATAAAAAATTGCAACACCCATCATTTTATTCTATAGGATTTCTGCTAAAAAAAAATATATATTATAGTGTTTGGGGGGTTCTAAGTAATTTTCTAACAAAAAAAAATATATATATATATGTATATATATTACACTGTTTGGGGGTTCTAGGTAATTTTCTAGCAAAAAAAAAATATATATATATATTATAGTGTTTGGGGGGTTCTAAGTAATTTTCTAACAAAAAAAAAAAATATATATATATATTATAGTGTTTGGGGGGTTCTAAGTAATTTTCTAACAAAAAAAAATATATATATATATGTATATATATTACACTGTTTGGGGGTTCTAGGTAATTTTCTAGCAAAAAAAATATATATATATATTATAGTGTTTGGGGGGTTCTATGTAATTTTCAAAAAAAATATATATATATATTATACTGTTTGGGGGTTCCAAGTAATTTTCTAGCAAAAAAATAAAAATAAAAAGTGAAGTGTCAGAATAGACTTGGGAAGGAAGTGGTTTTAAAAAAAAAAAAAGCTTTATAAGCCTTTACAGGTTACCAGTTCAGAGTTACACAGGAGGTCTGGTGCTATAATTATTGCTCTCCCTCTGACATGCAGCGATAGCTCACATGTGTGATAATAACACCGTTTACATCTATGTACGCATTCGCCTTTGCATGCAAGCACAGGAGGGCTTAAAAAAAAAAAAAAAGATATATATATATTTTTTTTTTATTATTATTTTATTTCCATTTTTTTTTATTTTATTATTTTTTTTTTTTACACTGTATCTTTAAATTTTTTTTATTTTTTTTAATCAACTTTATTGCTATCACAAGGGAGGAACAACATCCCATGTGATATCATAGGCAGTGACAGGTCCTCTTTACTGAGATATATGGGATCTATTAGACTTCAGATCTCTCCTCTGCCCTCCAAAGCATATGATTAAACCACAATCGATTTGATCAGATGCTTGTTCAAGCCGATAACCCTTCCAATCCAGTGACTTACCAGCAAGTGATTAAACTGCCAGCAAAATTACAGCTCCCATCCACCTTGTTCTGTTTGTAAACAGATGGCTGGAAATTCCGTTCATCTATACCAGACCCTTATCCACGATGCAGGGCTGCTATAGATGTTATTGGGGGACACCCACACAAAAGAAAAAAAAGATGTAAAGTTTCTCCCATCAGTAATACTAGAACCTTCAGGTCAGGAATTAATTTTAAGGGTTTGCGTATCTGGTATTTTTATTTAATTTTTTTTTTTTTTTTTTTTTTTTTTTTTGAGGGTGGTGGGGCACTACACTTTTTTTTTCATTTTTTCTTCATTTTTTTTGTGGGATCCCCCCAAAAATAAGTACCTGAGCCTTATCCAAGCATGGGTGGGGGGCGAGTGTGTGCCCCTGAACAAGCACAAGGTCCTTTCTCTCACAACCCTGGCCTGGTGGTTGTGGAGATCTTCTGGGCAGAGGGCTTATAGGAATGTGGAAGCCCCCTTACTCCTATAGTAATACTCCTATTCATAATAAAACTAAATAAAAAAAAAAAAAAGGTAAACAGTAAAAAATGAAAACAAATTTAAAAACAGTAAAAAAAAACAAATGTAAACCGTAAATAAAAATGTAAACAGTAAAAAAAAATAACAAAAAATGAATTTTAACTGTAAAAACAAATATAAACAGTAAAAAGGTAAACAGTAAAAAATGAAAACAAATTTAAAAACAGTAAAAAAAAAAAACAAATGTAAACCGTAAATAAAAATGTAAACAGTAAAAAAAAAAAACTAACAAAAAACGAATTTTAACTGTAAAAACAAATATAATATAAACAGTAAAAAAAAAAAAAAAGGAAAATGTAAACAGTAAAAAAAAACAAAAAACAAATTTAGACAGTAAAAACACAACAAAAACAAATATGAAAAACAAAAACAAATGTACAAAACAAATGTAAACAGTAACCCCCTCCCCAAAAATGTAAACCACGAAAAATGTAAACAAATGTAAACAGTAAAATAAACAAAGGTAAATAGTAAAAAACAAACAAACGCATGTACTGTGAGTCCCCGTTCACACTGGGGCGATCTGTAAGGCGACCTGGTCGCCTCACAGGTCGCCGTAGGTCGCCTTCCATAGGGAAGCTGTGGACCCGTTCTAATAGGAGCGACACAAGTCGCTCCGACTTAGAGAAAGGGTCCGGAGCTTCTTTGGGGCGACCCGGAGCGACCGTCATAGACTTCAATGTTATGAAGTCCGTGCCGGCCGCTCCGAGGTCGCGGCGCGCTGCTCGCACCGCGGCCTCGGAGGTCGCCCCGGGAAGTCGGATCGCCCCTATGTGAACGGGGTCTAAAGCGTATAAAAAAAAAGAGTAAACAGTAACGAAAAACAAAAACAAATGTAAACAGTAAGGCTCCGTTCACATGTAGGCATTTTGGGGCATTTTTGGGACGTTTTTCTGCTCTAGGATCAGCTCTCAAAACGCCCAACAAGACAAATCCTATTCATTTCAATGGCCCCTGTTCACATCTGAGCATTTTGACGCTGTGAGCAAAACGCCCAACGCTCAAAAAAGTACATGAGCTTCTTTTTGGGCAGATTACAGGCGTTTTCCATTGGTCTCTATTCAATCTAAAAACGCCTGCACAAAAATCGCGGTAAAAGTCGCTGTAAAATCGCGCAAAAACGCTACGCTCAGGTGTGAATGTAGCCTTAAAACTGGAAACAAAACAAGTGTAAACAGTAAAAACAAATGTAAACAATAAAAAACAAAACAAGCGTAAACCATAAAAAAAATGTAAATAAAAACAAATGCAAACCAGTAAAATATATAAAAAAAAGGGAAACAGTAAAAACAAAAACAAACAAACAAAATGCAAAAAACTAAATTTAGACAGTAAAAACAAAACAAATATGAAAAACAAAAAAACAAAAAAAAATGTACACGGTAAAAACAAATGTAAACAGTAACCCCCCCCCCCCCCTAAATGTAAACAGTAAAATAAATCAAGGTAAACACTTTGTATGGCTGAATTCGCAGCAAACTCGCACAGGAGGCATTTTTTGAGCCGCCTCAGAATCGGATCGCACAATGGTTCACACTTGTGCGATCCGATTCTGTGCGAACTTGCAGATTGCACTGCAAAATGCAATCAAACTGGGGTGTCATTAACATTTAATTGACACCCCCAGCGTATCGCATATGGCGGTGTGAACTGCCAGATGTGCGGATGCGGGTATCACGCTGCATATTCACAGCGTTCCCGCATCGCACAAGTGTGAACCGAGCCTAAAGCATATGAAATAAAAAAAGAGTAAACAGTAAAGAAAAACAAAAACAAATGTAAACGGTAAAAACTGTAAACAAAACAAGTGTAAACAGTAAAGAAAAATAAAAACAAATGCAAACCAGTAATAAAATAAACAAAAACAAATGTAAACAGTAAAAAAAAAAAAAAGTATAGACCATAAAAATGTAAGAGCCCATTCAGACTAGCGCGACACGACTTCGGGGGGCGACCTGTGAAGTCGCGTGCACCGCGACTTCGGAGCAACTTGCAGGGACTTCACATAATGGAAGTCTATGCAAGTCGCTCCAAGGTCGCCCCGAAGTAATACAGGACCCTTTTTCTATGTCGGAGCGACTTGTGTCGCTCCTATTAGAACGGGTCCTGTACTACTCAATGGCCTGCGACATACCACGACTTGTCAGGTTGACAAGTCGCCTGAAAAGTCGCGCTAGTCTGAGTCCCCGTTCACACTAAGGTCGCCTTCCATAGGGAAGCTGCGGACCCGTTCTAATAGGAGCGACACAAGTCGCTCCGACTTAGAAAAAGGGTCTGGAGCTTCTTTGGGGCGACCCGGAGGCGACCGCCATAGACTTCAATGTTATGAAGTCCGTGGCGGACGCTCCGAGGTCGCGGCGCGCTGCTCGCACCGCGACCTCGGAGGTCGCCCCCCCAAGTCGGATTGCGGCAATGTGAACGGGGCCTAAACAGTAAAGAAAAACAAAACAAGTGTAAACAGTAAAACAAATGTAAACAGTTAAAAAAAAAAAAAAAAAAACCTAAACCAGTAAAAAAATAAACAAAAACAAATGTAAACAGTAAAAAAAAAAAAAAGTATAGACCATAAAAATGTAAACAAAAACAAATGTAAATAGTAGAAAAAAAACATAAACAGTGTAAAAAAAACAAATCAAACATACATGTAATGTAAATCGTGAAAAACAAAAACAAAAGTTAACCGTAAAAAAACGAAAAAACTGTTTTTGACCAGCCCTTTAGCTGGGGATTCCCGGCCATATAAGCAAATGGGGGTGGGTGACGTCACTGGGTTCTTAGGACTTGGCGGTGCCTGTAACTAATACATGATTAAAATGGGTACATTTTTGGGCATTAATATGGACCCGCCTAAACTATTTATTGATTTTTGCATTTTGTCACTTTGTAACAATGTAGCCAACCAAACCAATGGCTGATCTGTGTATTCCTGCTTCCCTTGACTGCCTGTTTTTTCTGGCCCTCAGGTCTGCGAGGTCCCCATAGAAGAAGGCCCTGTGTCCCGCACAGGAGCGATGGGGGAGATCCAATCCGTCTATTTCCGAGATCCCGATCACAATCTAATAGAAGTATCCAACTATGTAGAGGAACCCGGCACCAAATCCTGACCTGCGTCACCTCCATTGATGGCCCTCTTCAGAAACTGCAATTTGCCTGGCTGCCTCCTGGCTTCATTAGAGTTGGTAAGCCAGAAGAAGCATGTAACCAATGAAGGCCGAACCTCCCAAATAGACACCTGCAATCCGTTTTGTTACGAATCGAAATTTGGACAAAATTTTAGTTATGCGGATGTATCCGAATCACAATAGAAACTGATCTTAACAAATCCGAAATAAATTATAAAGAAAACAACAACATTTTTTTGTATTTATTCGTTTGTGACTTTCAGAGGGTTTTGGAAGTCGCCAAAGTCGCAAAACATCAAAGTCGCAAGCAAGACGCATCGGAATCGCAAGCAAGTTGCATTAAAGTTGCAAGGAAGTCTCAATTAAAAATGTCGCACTGAAAACCTAAGGAAGGAATCCCAATTTTTCAGGATTACTTCCAAAAATACGAATCAATTCAGAACAAGGAATATACAAAACGAATGAAAAAAAAAAACAATCATTCTAACATCTGCTGATCACAGATAGAGGTAAAGGGCCAATCACAGTGGCCCTTTACCATTTGATCAGCTGTGTCCAATCACAGCTCATCATCACATGTAAAAAAAACACAATTGCTGGTTACCAACATTCCTCACATCACGCATGCTGCAGAGAAAAGTCCCTTGCTCTCTGTGTGAAAGCAGTGGTCTCTCCGCAGAGGTCTGCTGAGGACAGAGCTGCAGCTCCCCAGTCAACAGGGGGAAGCACAAGATTTTGTTGATTGCAGAGCGATGGATCGGACTCTGCAGGGGCAGTGTGATGGACCTCTGCAGAGAGACCACTGCGATCACACAAAGAGCATGGTTCTTCTTTGTAGCATGCTGGCAGGGGACAGGCTTTTCTACTCAGGCTGTGGCTGCTTTCTAAAGAAAACAAACTGTAAGGCTCCTTTCACACCAAGGATCCGACTTGTGAGACCTAAAGTCGCAGGACATGTAAGAATGCCATGAGAGCCATTCCGAATGGCACTAATGAAGTCGCTGCAACTTCAGAAAAGGTTCCTGCGTTACTTTGATACGACTTCAATGCTAAAGAGTGGAAAAGTCACTTCAGAGTGAACACACATTACAGCACCGACCACTTCAGTGTGCATTATTTATGTGTTTTTGATGCTTCTTTGATACTTTTTTTTGAAGAAGATTGGTAAATGTCCTGTGTGTGTTGATTTTCTATTTGTTTTTAAAGGGGCTCAGTAGTATCCCCAGCTCAGTAGTTCAACAGATCCCCATCTCATTAGTACCCTGGTTCAGCAGATCCCCATCTCATTAGTACCGTTTCAGCAGATCCCCATCTCATTAGTACCGTTTCAGCAGATCCCCATCTCATTAGTACCCTGGTTCAGCAGATCCCCCATCGCATTAGTACACTAGTTCAGCAGATCCCCATCTCATTAGTACCCTGGTTCAGCCGATCCCCATCTCATTAGTACCCTGGTTCAGCTGATCCCCATCTCATTAGTACTCTCGTTCAGCAGATACCCCACTCAGTGTGGTAACCCCCAGTTCCCTCGATCCGTCGCTCCGCAGTAAAACCCAGCTCTGCGATTCCCTCACTCTGCTGTAAAACCCAGCTCTGCGGGTCCCCCCACTCGGCGGTAAAACCCAGCTCTGCCGGCCCCCCACTCGGCAGTCACCCCCAGCTCTGTGGATCCCCCCACTAAGCAGTAAAACCCAGCTCTGCGGGTCCCCCCACTCAGCGGTGAAACCCAGCTCTGCGGGTCCCCTCACTCGGCAGTAAAACCCAGCTCTACTGATCGCCCCACTCAGCGGTAAAGCCCAGCTCTGCGATTCCCCTCACTCGGCGGTAAAACCCAGCTCTGCAGTTCCCCTCACTTGGTGGTAAAACCCAGCTCTGCCGGCCCCCCACTCGGCAGTCACCCCCAGCTCTGTGGATCCCCCCACTAAGCAGTAAAACCCAGCTCTGCGGGTCCCCCCACTCATCGGTGAAACCCAGCTCTGCGGGTCCCCTCACTCGGCAGTAAAACCCAGCTCTACTGATCGCCCCACTCGGCGGTAAAGCCCAGCTCTGCGATTCCCCTCACTCGGCGGTAAAACCCAGCTCTGCAGTTCCCCTCACTTGGTGGTAAAACCCAGCTCTGCGGGTCCCCCCACTCGGTGGTAAAACCCAGCTCTGCGGGTCCCCCCACTCGGCGGTAAAACCCAGCTCTGCGGGTCCCCCCACTCGGCGGTAAAACCCAGCTCTGCGGGTCCCCCCACTCGGCGGTAAAACCCAGCTCTGCGGGTCCCCCCACTCGGCAGTAAAACACAGCTCCGCGGGTCCCCCCACTCAGCAGTAAAACACAGCTTTGTGGATCCCCTCCCACTCAGCAGTAAAACCCAGCTCTGCGGGTCCCCCCACTCGGCGGTAAAACCCAGCTCTGCGGGTCCCCCCCACTCGGCGGTAAAACCCAGCTCTGCGGGTCCCCCCCACTCGGCGGTAAAACCCAGCTCTGCGGGTCCCCCCCCCACTCGGCAGTAAAACCCAGCTCTGCGGGTCCCCCCCCCACTCGGCGGTAAAACCCAGCTCTGCGGGTCCCCCCACTCAGCGGTAAAACCCAGCTCAGCGGGTCTCCCCACTCGGCTGTAAAACCCAGCTCTTCGGGTTCCCCCCCACTCAGTGGTAAAACCCATCTCTACGGGTCCCCCCCACTCAGTGGTAAAACCCAGCACTGCGGGTCCCCCCACTCGGCGGTAAAACCCAGCTCTGCCGGCCCCCCACTCAGCAGTCACCCCCAGCTCTGTGGATCCCCCCACTAAGCAGTAAAACCCAGCTCTGCGGGTCCCCCCACTCAGCGGTGAAACCCAGCTCTGCGGGTCCCCTCACTCGGCAGTAAAACCCAGCTCTACTGATCGCCCCACTCGGCGGTAAAGCCCAGCTCTGCGATTCCCCTCACTCTGCGGTAAAACCCAGCTCTGCAGTTCCCCTCACTTGGTGGTAAAACCCAGCTCTGCGGGTCCCCCCACTCGGCGGTAAAACCCAGCTCTGCAGGTCCCCCCACTCGGCGGTAAAACCCAGCTCTGCGGGTCCCCCCACTCGGCAGTAAAACACAGCTCAGCGGGTCCCCCCACTCAGCAGTAAAACACAGCTTTGTGGATCCCCTCCCACTCAGCAGTAAAACCCAGCTCTGCGGGTCCCCCCACTCGGCGGTAAAACCCAGCTCTGCGGGTCCCCCCCACTCGGCGGTAAAACCCAGCTCTGCGGATCCCCCCCACTCGGCGGTAAAACCCAGCTCTGCGGGTCCCCCCCCACTCGGCGGTAAAACCCAGCTCTGTGGGTCCCCCCACTCGGCGGTAAAACCCAGCTCAGCGGGTCCCCCCACTCGGCTGTAAAACCCAGCTCTTCGGGTTCCCCCCCACTCAGTGGTAAAACCCAGCTCTATGGGTCCCCCCCACTCAGTGGTAAAACCCAGCTCTACGGGTCCCCCCCACTCAGTGGTAAAACCCAGCTCTACGGGTCCCCCCCACTCAGTGGTAAAACCCAACTCTGCGGGTCCCCCCGCTCGGCAGTAAAGCCCAGCTCTGCGGGTCCCCCCGCTCGGCAGTAAAGCCCAGCTCTGCGGGTTCCCCCACTCGGTCGGTAAAACCTAGCTCTCCGGGTCCCCCACTCAGCAGTAAAACCTAGCTCTCCGTGTCCCCCACTCAGCAGTAAAACCCAGCTCGGCGGGTCCCCCACTCAGCAGTAAAACCCAGCTCGGCGGGTCCCCCACTCAGCAGTAAAACCCAGCTCGGCGGGTCCCCCACTCAGCAGTAAACTGAGCTCTGCTAATCCTCTGGTTTGCTGGTCCTCCTTTCTTTCTGGTCCCCATTCACCTCCCGCTATTTTGTTCCCATGCTGAACACCACATGTGACATCTGCTAGTTTCTCCTGCTCTGGCCCCCAGCTGTGCTGATCCTCTGACTCTCAGTCCTCTCCCTCCAGTCCCCGCTCACCTCCCGCTATTTTGCTTCCATGCTGCACACCACGCGTGACATCTGCTAGTTGCTAACACTCCGGCCCCCAGCTCTGCTGATCCTTTGCCTGTCAGTGCTCTCTCTCCAGTCCCCGCTCACCTTCCACTATAGCGTTCTCATGTTGCACACCATGTGTGCTATCTGCTCCACCTCAGTCCGGACCCCACTCCCCTTCCCGCTGCTCCATGCTGCACACCAGATAGGATGCCTGCACCGGACACTTCCAGAATATATACACATGAACCCAAAGTGACTGCTGATGAGGTTTTTACAGTTTGTTTGTTGGGTTCCAGTGCATCCTGGGATATCTCACACCTGCAATACCTCCAAAACGAAGAGAAGCTAACTGAATAAATGCCCCTCAAATCCTGCAGGAGCCGTCAGTGAGAATAAGAGTGTAAAAAAGCAACGAATGTTTTTTTTTGTTTTTTTTTTTTTTACATAAATCCCCAACTATTCCAAAAAAAAAAAAAAATTTGGGGGACTATGTATAAAACATTTGTTGTGTGGATGCGACAAACACCGGCACATTTTCTCTAATATACGCAATATCTATATCCCTAGCACCACTCAGTGGCCAAAATTCATTTTTTGTATAAATACCTCAATCAGGGAAAAATGCATTATGGCCACTAGGTGGTGCACAACTAACGTTTTCTATATAGACCCCCATTTATTAAAAAAAAAAAAAAAAAAAAAAAAAATGAAACTTGGGTGTCTATGCATAAAAAGTTAATTTCGTGGATGTAACAAATACTGTAACCTTAGAATTCTCATCAGTTTTTTTTCTTTTTTTTTTTTTTATTTGTCCCCCCTAATATTTGAAGTTCCTATATCACTACCACCACCAAGTGGCCATATTTTTTTTTTTTCCTTTTTTTAGAAATACCTCAATCAGGAAAAAAAGATGCAAAATGCATAGACCAATTGGAATAGGACTCATTAAATATATATATATATATATATATATATATATATATATATATATATATATATATATATATATATATATATATATATATATATAAAATATAATTTTTTTTTCTATTTAACCAAATTAATATTTCTTAGTTAACCCTAATCTGCCCCAATTACCTCCTTGATCTCCCATTATATCTTTGCCGCTTTGTTTTCATTTTTTTTATCATAATTTCTTTTGTTATTTTTCATTAATTTTTGTGTCCCAAAAATGCAAAAAAATTAGTTAAAATAAATAAATGGTTTTCCCTTCATTTGCAAATAATTTTTCCATGCTTGTAGCAGAAACATACACATTAGTGACAGGACAAATTATAGACTTAAATGTATCCTTTATTTACAGTAAAACAACACTGGTCAAAATAGAAAAAAAATATTTTTTTTTTTACATTTTTTGTTTATAGATTACGTAGAAAAAAAATTTCTAAAGACAAAATTTGTTCCCCAGAAAAAATGTGTATTACGTATCTTAAAAAGTGTTACTAAAGGCAAAACTTTTTTTTTTCCTTTTTTTATTTGGATAAAAGAGAGGGTTATGACCCCGGTCAACTTTTGTTTTTGGCATCTGTGTCCCATCGTCCCATGGCTTGGGTGAGGACGAGGTCGTAGGCCGTGGGAAGCACACCATGGTTCACATTTTGTTTCCACAACCGTAATTCACAACATTGGGCGCAGAAGGTGTACAGACCCGGGAAATCAGCACAGGGATGGTGGGAACCCCTCATAATGGACACAGCAAGTGTACAGACCCAGGAACCCCTCATAATGGGCGCAGCAGGTGTACAGACCTGGGAACTCAGCACAGGGATGGTTGGAACCCCTCATAATGGGCACAGCAGGTGTACAGACCTGAGAACTCAGCACAGGGATGGTTGGAACCCCTCATAATGGGCACAGCAGGTGTACAGACCCAGGAAGCCCTCATAATGGGCACAGCAGGTGTACAGACCCGGGAACTCAGCACAGGGATGGTGGGAACCCCTCATAATGAGCACAGCAGGTGTACAGACTCAGAACTCCGGGATCTCATCAAGAGCATAAAAGAAGACCTTTGTATGCTGGGGATCAGGGAGGAAAGGGGTTGGTTTTCCAGCATCCACAACACACTGAAATATCAGTTCTGGGTGGACCAAACCTTAAAACAGCAATAATGCAAATCCAGTGCATTCAGCAATGATGAACATATACAGCGTATTAAATAAAGAAAAACAATGCATAGCGCCTGCAAATGCCACAAAATGCAGCATTACATACAATGTCTAACCGGTCCATGCTGTGTACATGGCATGCTGAGACTTTGTTGCTTGCTTCTCTCCTGCCCTTCTCTGGTCTCTTATTTAGAACAAAGTTTATAGTACCGGGCAGAGAAGATCTCAGCATGACGCCATACCGAGAGGAAGACAACATGAGATCAGTGCGTCATTCCTTCAATATAATGGAGACTAACCCTAGGTTCACATCTGTGCAGTGAAATGCGGTTTTCAGGCGGGTTTTGCTTTTTCTGAACATGCCTTTTGCGTTTTTTATCTCTTTAAAAAATGGTATATAGCTGGTTGTTAAGGCGTGGGGTGGGAAGCCAGTCGCTGGGTCCTTAACAACCAATGAGTCATCAGCTAGCAGCAGAGTTCCCCACTGACAGCTGATTGTACAAGAATTGCCGGCATTAAAAAGAAAAAAAAAAAACAAAAAAACAACAATTTGGCAAAAAATAAACGGTGCCGTTCAGGTCTGGTGTGGATTTTGAGGGGAACCCCATGCTGAATCCACCCCACCCCCCAAATCCATACCAGACCCTTATCCGAGCATGCAGCTTGGCAGGTCAGGAAAGGGACAAGTGCCCCCCCCCCTCCCGAACCATGCTAGGCCACATGCCCTCAACATGGGGGGGTGCAGTAGGGCAGAGGGCGGGGCCTCCTTCCCCAAAACACCTTGCCCCCATGTTTACAAAACAAGGGCCTCTTCCCCACAACCCTGGCTGGTGGTTGTAAGGAGGGTCTGTGGGGGGGGGGGGGGCTAATTCGGAATCTGGACAAGGGGGTCCTCAGATCCCCCCATGTGAATGAGTATGGGGTATAATACCCCTACCCATACACCAGTGTTTTTGAGAAGTCCTGCGAAGTGGATCCAACGTCAATCACGTCCCCTGCCGGCGCTAAAGGCTCCTGCCATCTGCCTGATCCACTGTGTGACAGTTCCTAAATAGCTAAGGGGCGGAAAGTCATGGGGGGGAGGTGCCACCAGGTGACGTTGCCGAGTGACTGCCCGCCCCTTGTGTTGTGTCTACTTAAATTTTACACTTTTTTGGTGTATGGGTAGGGGTACTATGTCCCCCATACTCATTAACATGGAGAAGGGCCAGGATCTGGGGACTTGTTAAAGGGGGCTTCTAGATTATGACTTAGACCCCCCCTTCCACTGACCCCCACAACCATCAGCCAGGGTAAAGAGTTCCACCCATGTTAAGGGCATGTAGCCTGGTATGTTTCAGAAGGGGGCGCTTTCGCGGCCCCTTCCTTTTCTGACCTGCCAGGCTGCATGCTTGGATAAGGGTCTTGTATGGTACCCCACGCTATTTGCCGATTTTTTTTTTTTTTTTATTGCTGGCAATTCTTGTTTTTACATTTAGCTGTCAATGGGGAACCCCACTGATAGCTGATGATTTATCGGTTATTAAAGCGAAGCTCCACCCAAAAGGGGAAGCTCCACTTGTTTGCTTCCTCCCCTCTCTGGTGCCACATTTGGCACCTTTCAGGGGGGAGCAGGTGCCTGGTTTTTACAGATACCAGTCCCCACTTCCAGGAGACCTTGCCGCAGCGAGGTCCTTTGGAAGTTTGGCCCCCCCTCCTCCTTTCTTCGCCGACAGGCTTATTCACAAAGCGCAGCACAGTAGGAAACTGACTGTGAAGAAAACTCTTCACTGCTGGTTTCCCTTACAACTGGCAGCCAGGAGCGGATTGGAAGATTGGCTGGGGTGCCGACATCGCAGGATCTGAGGACAGGTAAGTGCCCCAATATTAAAAGAGAAGTATGGTTTTAGTTTTTTTTTTTTTTTTGAGAATTCTACTTACCTAGGTGGGTGCAGCATTAGTCCGATGCTGCATCGGTCACCCGACGCCTCTACACTGAGAACCGAGCGATCGCACACCGCTGATCGCTCGGTTCTGACAGCTCTCTGCTCTGCCCCCTCCTCGCTCATTGGAGCGCTGAGCAGTGGAGGGACGGGGAGCGGCCGGCTCAGGCTCCCAGCGGCTCACTGAGAGGCTGAGCCAGGTGTCGGTCCAGGCACTTAGCAGATCCCAACTCCGTGGTTGCGATGACACGGTGCCTGGGCTGACTTTTGTGACATCAGCAAAGAGCGGACTTTAGACAGCTTTCTGCTGAAAAAGGGTCACAAGAGCGCAGAACGAACTGCACTCCTATGATCCATAGGAGATGTACAGCCAAACCAGCTATGGCTGTACATCCCCTTTAAAAGTCAGAAGCTACAGTATGTGTAGCTGCTGACTTAATTCTTTTGTTGGTGGGGGGGGGGGGCAGGGAGCAGAACCCCTCTTTAAGGACGCAGTGGCCAGCTTCCTGGCCTGCTCCTTACCAACCAGCTATACAATAAGTTATAAAAAAAAATGCAAAGCGCCTGTACAAACTCATCAAAAACGCAACATTGGTGTTTTTGGTGCAGGTCCACTGAAGTCTATTAAATGCATAAGGCAATCTGCTGCATGGGAAAAAAAAAAAAAAAGGTCCCGACCCTTTTCCAAAAATGCACTGGCTAAAAAACGCAGAGATGTGACGGTCTACCATAGAAAACCATGTTAAAGCGGAGTTCCGGCCTGAAAAAAAAAATTTGATAAAAATACCCCCGGGACAGTCAGGGTTAGTGCATTCCACAATGGATAGCCTCATAACTGTCCCAGGTCCCCTCTGAACTGTCCCAGGTCCCACTTACCTTTTAGAAGAAATACTTACCTTAAAAAATTTCTTGTCCAGCGTTGCCATCTCAGGTGTGGGCAGCTGAAGCCGGAGCGTCCTCTTCAGTCTCAGAAGGCCCTGCACCGGCCCCGTTCGTCAGTTCCGGCGCGTCATCCCTGCACAGTTTCTGGGCATGCCCAGAAGCTGTTTAGCAGGGAGTAACGCGTCTGCGCCGGAAGTGACGAGCGGGGCCGGTGCAGGTGCATTGACTCCTGGGAGCGATGACATTCAGCTCCCAGGAGTCAACGCAAGAAGGAAGTGATGGCGGCGGACGCGTCCGCAGAGGGAGGAAGAGGAAGTAAGGTAAGTATATTTTCTTTAAAAAGAAGGTAAGTGAATAAAAAAAAAAAAATAATAAATTATCCATTTGTTTTACAGGTTATTAAGAGCAAGCGGACAGTGAAAAAAAAATTTAAGGGTGGAACTCCGCTTTAAATGGTAAATGGACTGTAGTGAGTTTCTGCAAAACGCACTAAAAATGCATAGGTGTGAACTTAGACGTAGAAAAGAAGGAGCTTAATCAGGACCGTGAATATCTTACAATAGACGAATTTTCAGTTTTGCCTGAAGAAACTTACAAAAAAAAGGGGGAACTTCAGACCAGTATACAATACAAAAACAGCATCCAGTGCGAGGGATTCATTCACTCAATACTGATAGGTTTTAGTGCCTGAAATCTCCTATTCTATATTATCCCTGCACAGCAGAGATCAGTCTGGGAGTAGAAGAGCTGTAATGGCCCGATCACACCAGCAGACAACCGCACGCGCTGCAGCGCATGCCTCAGTTGGCAAGAGGTTAAAGTTAACAAAAAAAAAAAAAAAGTCTTAGTTTAACTTTATGCGCAACAGCACGCTGCGCATTTTTTGCTGATTTATTTTATCCAGCGCCAGTGTATGGTGTGAACCGGACACATAAAAAACAATTATTTTTCTCATAGTCCTTGTAATGATTAATGCTGGTCAGTGCACCTGGTGTAAAGAAAGCCCTAAATCAAATTGGACTCATTTCGTTGTAATTTACGATGCTTTCAGGCACTGGAAGGAAAGGAGGTTTAGGCAGCTTAGAGGGAACAGAAGGGGAGGCTTTCAGCTCTTTCATGGTCCAGTGGGCAGGTAGGTAACCGAGGAAGCTGTAGTGCAGTCAAGGTAAGTACCAACAGTGTAGTTAAGGGTTGGGCTGGACGTTCCACTTTTTAGGTTACACAATATGCTGTATTTATAAAAATGACATTGTCTGCCCTCTACTGGTCAGATGTAGAACAGCAGCACATCACCGATTGTCTGTAGGAGGGGAGGGCGCTCTACCAAAAGGTCCATGGGGGCTGTTTGAGCTCGAAGGTCTGGATACTGCTAACATTGACCGGGATGGAAATTATGGCCCAGGGGAGTCCGTGTTGCTCTAAGGAGCGTTGAATCATGTATCTGATAAAGAGAAACACATACCGTAAAGCCATAGAGAAAATGGTAATAGCCCTTAACCCCTTACCGCCCCTTTAAGGGCTTCCCAATCATGTAATCACTGCGGTTGGCTGTCAGTAATCACGTGACGGGGGAGCCTGTAAACAGTGATTTGGCACATTGGAGTATCATACACACCCGTCTCTGCCGAGTAAGAACAATGCCGGGATATCTGCTGTCCTCCCCGAGTTATCCTGGACCATCTCCACGTAGATGCTGTCATTGTCTGATGCGTTGTCAGCGATGATCACCGCTATGCCGCCATTTTCCTGGATCACCCGCGTCTTGGACAGGAAAGAGCAGCCACTGTTAAGGACAACAAAGAAAAAAAGTCAGGAGCCATTCACACGCTAAAAGTGTCATCCCACCCAAAACGGATACATTGCTTAATGAACACCCGGGGATACCTTTCATCGGCTTTGAGAAATACAACGGGCAAAATAAGTATTGAACACGTCACCATTTTTTCTGGGTAAATGTATTTCTAAAGGTTGGCAACAACCCATGCAATCCATACAAAGAAATCAAAATAAATAAGTTCAGTAATGAAGTTATGTGTAATAAAATGGAATGACAAGGAAATGATCAGTCTATAATTTCAATGGTAGGTATAATGGACCTCGTACTCAAGAAGAGTATGTCCGCCATATAAGCTTCCCTTGCCTGATACCAGCACAATCCAAGATCCCCTAGCCCACCCAGTCACTTGTCGAGACATCAGTGTAGGGTGGTATGAAGCATAAGACTGTTTATTGAAACACAGGCACAAAGAGATATACACTCTGGGACAATCTTCCCCTCCCGTTTAGTAGTTAATCCACATTCATATACATTGCATAATAGGTTGATCTCAATGCAGACAGAAAAAAAAAATAGAACAATGGGATACAGGTACTTAACAATACCAAACCCCACCCCACCCCAAACTAGTCCTGATCTATAACACCCCTACAATATGCTTTCAACCCAAACCACACATATAGAACCCAAGATAACCAAGGTAAAACAAAATGCTGGGTCCGGGGTAGTCGTACAGTGAGTCTGATTAGTGTAGACTCAACTGGGGTTCTTGGTCACCCTGCACCCCTAATAGACACAGGGTGACTTAGGAGGGGCCGGGGAAGCTGGACAAGGAGTTTCCCGACCTCTCTAAGGTAATCTGGGTTCCACAAGCCCCCCGCCCAAAATGACTCCCATCACAGTAGGTTTAACAGTGAGAGACGAGACAACAACAAAAATATCAAGAAAAACACATTAAAAGTTATAAACCGATTTGCATTTTAATGAGTGAAATTCATATTTGATCCCCTACCAATCAGCAAGATTTCTGGCTCCCAAGTGTCTTCTATACAAGTAATGAGCTGAGATTAGGAGCACTCTTAAAGGGAGTGCTCCTAATCTCAGCTTGTTACCTGTATAAAAGACACCTGTCCACAGAAGCAATCAATCAGATTCCAATCTCTCCACCATGGTCAAGACCAAAGAGCTGTCCAAGGATGTCAGGGACAAGTAGTAGACCCACACAAGGCTGGAATTGGCTAAAAGGCCATCGCCAAGCAGCTTGGTGAGAGGGTGACAACAGTTGGGTGCAATTTTTCGCAAATGGAAGAAACACAAAATAACTGTCCATCTCCCTCCGGTTTGGGGCTCCGTGCAAGATCTCACCTTGTGGATTTTCAATGATCATGAGAACAGTGAGGAATCAGGCCAGAACTACACGGGAGAATCTCGTCAATGATCTCAAGGCAGCTGGGACCATTGTCACCAAGAAAACAATTGGTAACACACTACGCCGTGAAGGACTGAAACCCTGCAGGGACCGTAAGGTCCCCCTGCTCAAGAAAGCACATGTACAGGCCCGTCGGAAGTTTGCTAATGAACATCTGAATGATTCAGAGAACTGGGTGAAAGTGTTGTGGTCAGAGGAGACCAAAATCAAGCTCTTTGACATCAACTCAACTTGCCGTGTTTGGAGGAGGAGGAGGAAAGCTGCCTATGACCCCAAGAACACCATCCCCACCATCAAACATGGAGGTGGAAACAAAAAAAAAAAAAATCCCATGTACATAGGTATCACAGCCTTTGCCCAATACTTTGTTGAAGCACCTTTGGCACCAAAACAGCCTCAGGTCTTTTTGAGTATGATGCTACAGGTTTGGCACACCTATTTTGGGCAGTTTCTTCCATTCCTATTTGCAGGACCTCTAAAGCTCCATCAGGTTGGATGGGGAGCATCAGTGCACAGCTATTTTCAGATCTCTACAGAGATATTCAATTGGTCAAGTCTGGGCTCTGGCTGAGCCACTCTAGGACATTCACAGAGTTGTCCCATAGCCACTCCTTTGTTATCTTGGCTGTGTGCTTAGGGTCGTAATCCTGTTGGAAGATTAACCGTTGTCCCAGTCGGAGGTCCAGAGCAGGTTTTCATCAAGGATGTCTCTGTACATTACTGCATTCATACTTCCCTTGACCCTGACTAGTCTCCCAGTTCCTGCCATTAAAAACATCCCCACAGCATGATGCTGCCACCACCATGCTTCACTGTAGGGATGGTATTGGCCAGGTGATGAGTGGTGCCTGAATTCCTCCAGACATGACGTTTACCATTCAGGCCAAAAAGTTCAATCTTTGTTTCATCAGACCAGAGAATTTTGTTTCTCATGGTCTGAGAGTCCTTCAGGTGCCTTTTGGCAAACTCTAGGAGGCTGTCATGTGCCTTTTACTGAGGAGTGACTTCTGTGTGGCCACTCTACAATACAGGACTGATTGGTGGAGTGCTGCAGAGATGATTGCTCTTCTGGAAGGTTCCCCTCTCTCCACAGAGAAATGCTGGAGCTCTGTCAGAGTGACCATCGGGTTCTTGGTCACCTCCCTGACTTAGGCCCTTCTCCCCCGTTCACTCAGTTGGGCCGGGCAGCCCCCTCTAGGAAGAGTCCTGGTGGATCCAAACTTCTTCCATTTATGGATGATGGAAGCCACTGTGCTCACTGGGACCTTCAATGCCACTGAAATGTTTCTGTACCCTTCCCCAGATCTGTGCCTCCATACAATCCTGTCTCGGAGGTCTAAAGACAATTCCTTGGACTTCATGGCTTGGTTTGTGCTCTGACATGCACTGCTAACTGTGGGACCTTATAAAGACAGGTGTGTGCCTTTCCAAATCATGTCCAATCTACTGAATTTACCACAGGTGGACTCCAATCAAGTTGTAGAAACCTCTCAAGGATGATCAGTGGAAACAGGATGCACCTGAGCTCAATTTTGAGTGGCATGGCAAAGGCTGTGATACTTATGTACATGGGGTGTCATTTTTTTTTTATTTTTAATAAATTTGCAAAGATTTCAAACAAACTTCTTTTATGTTGTTATGGGGGATTGTTTGTAGAGTTTTTAGGAAAATAATGAATTTGATCCATTTTGGAATGAGGCTGCAACATAACAAAATGTGGAAAAAAGTGAAGCGCTGTGAATACTTTTGAATGCACTGTAAATGTGATATACAGTGCCTGAAAGTATTCATACCCCTTGAAATTTTCCACATTTTTTCATGTTACAGCCAACAATGTATATGTATTTTACTGGGATTTTATGTGATAGACCGACACAAAGTGGCACATAATTGTGAAGTGGAAGGAAAATGATAAATGGTTTTCAACATTTTAAAAAAATCTGTGAAAAGTGTGGCTGCATTTATATTCACCCCCCTAAGTCAATACTTTGTAGAACCGCCTTTCCCTGCAATTAAAGCTGCAAGTATTTTTGGGGATGTCTCTACCAGCTTTGCACATCTAGAGAGCGACATTTTTGCCCATTCTTCTTTGCAAAATATCTCAAGCTCTGTCAGATTGGATGAAGAGCGTCTGTGAACAGCAATTTTCAAGTCTTGCCACAGATTCTCAGTTGGGTTTAGGTCTGGACTGTGACTGGGCCATTCTAACACATGAATATGCTTTGATGTAAACCATTCCATTGTAGATCTGGCTGGATGTTTAGCCACTTCCGGACTGTTCACCGTGTATTTACGTCACTACTTTGACATTAAATATCGGGGTTATGGCAGCAAAGAAGCTTCCATAACCCCAGTATTTATATACCAAGCCGGCGATCCTCCGACATAAAAGTGGTCCCAGCGGTGGATTCAATCACTTTTATGGGTGGTGGTAGAGGTGCCACACCCCTCCCAACGCTTCCCGGAGCCGTCTGTAGCGGGGAAAATTTTCAGGTCCTTCCAGGTCGCAGGCAGGAAGTCGAGTGAGGGCAAGATGGCCCCCGACTCCACTATGCCCTTGAAGGACCAGAGCGATGTCATACGTCGCTTCTGCCCAACGGCCTTAAAGGGCCCATTTTTTTATTTTTGCTTTGAAGGGTAGATGTGAGGTGTGAGGTCTTTTTGACCCCAGATCTCACAATAAAGAGGTCCTGTCATGCTTATTTCTATTAAAAGGGATGGTTACATTCCTTGTAATAGGAATAAAAGTGATTAAAAAAAAAATATTATATATATATATATATATATATATATATATATATATATATATATATATATATATATATATATATATATAATATTTACTCAGCGTAACATTATCTTTCATATTATAGAAAAAAACTGAGCTAACTTTATTTTTGAATTTAACCACTTGCTGTCTGCTCACTCGAGCACTACTGCGGCAAAGTGGTTCGTTATCGTCTGGCGACGTAGACCTACGTCGCCAGACACTCCCCTTTCTCTGCGGCGCGCGCGCGCCGCCGGAGGCTCACTCCCGCTAATTTCAGTCACAGCGGGAGTCGGGCCAGGGGAGGAGCGGCGGCGATCGCCGCTGCTCTTCCCCGATCATCGGGGAATCGAGTGTGGAGATCCGCCCGCTTGTGTAAACAGAGCGGGCGAATCTCCTAAGTGACAGGGAGTGACAGATTGCAGGGTTCAGCATAGCTGAACATGCGATCTGTCCCTGTGTCACTCAGTCCCCTCCCCCCACACATGTTAGTAAGCACCAGGCATACATTAACCCCTCCCTCTCCAATAAAATTAACCCCTTCCCTGCCAGTGTCATTTTTACAGTAACAATGCATATTTTTAGCACTGTTTACTGTAGAAATGTCACTGGTACCCCCAAAAGTGTCAAAAATGTCAGTCAAGGGTCCGATCTGTCTGCCGCAATGTTGCAGTCCCGCAAAAAAAAAAAAAAAAAAAAAAACGCAGATCGCCGCCATTACTCGTTAAAAAAAAAAAACACCAAAGATGACAGAACTCTTTCCCTTAGTTAGTAAACGCAATAACTTTTGCGCAAACCAATCAAAATACGCTTATTGTGATTTTTTTTACCAAACATAGGTAGCAGAAAACAAATTGGCCAAGAATTTAAAAAAATTTTTTTTTTTACATTTTTTGGGGGGAATTTCATATAAAAAAAATGTGAAAAATATTGTTATTTTTTCAAAATTTACGCTCTTTTTTGTTTATAGCGCAAAAAGTAAAAATCACACAGGTGATCAAATACCACCAAAAAAAAGCTGTGTTTGTGGGAAAAAAAGGACGTAAATTTTATTTGGGTATTGCGTCGCACGACCGCGCAATTGTCAGTTAAAGTCGCACAGTGACGAATCGCAAAAAGTGGCCTGGACGTAAGACAGCAAAATCCTCCGGTGGTAAAGTGGTTAAAAAACAAAAAAAAAAAAAAAAAGTGTATTTTTTCCAAAAAAACTGCATTTGTAGGACCACTGCGCAAATACGGTGTGACAAAGTATTGCAACGATCTCTAGTGTTTTCCGCCACACACAGTGTTTTGCTTTTAGGCCAAAAAGTTAAATTTTGGTCTCATCTGAGCAGAGCCCCTTCTTCCACATGTTTGCTGTGTCCCCCCACATGGCTTCTCCCAAACTGCAAACGGGACTTCTTATGGCTTTCTTTTACCAATGGCTTTCTTCTTGTCACTCTTCCATAAAGGGCAGATTTGTGGAGCACACGACTAATAGTTGTCCTGTGGACAGATTCTCCCACCTGAGCTGTGGATCTCTGCAGCTTCTCCAGAGTTCCCATGGGCCTCTTGGCTGCTTCTCTGATGAATGCTCTCCTTGCCCGGCCGGTCAGTTTAGGTGGACGGCCATGTCTTGGTAGGTTTGCAGTTGTGCCATACTCTTTCCATTTTCCGATGATGGACTGAACAGCGCTCAGTGAGATGTTCAAAGCTTGGGATATTTTTTTATAACCTAACCCTGCTTTACACTTCACAACTTTAATCCCTGACCTGTCCGGTGTGTTCCTTGTCCTTCATCATGCTGTTCGTTTCCTAAGGTTCTCTAACAAACCTCTGAGGGCTTCACGGAACAGCTGTATTTGAGATTACATTACACACAGGTGGACTCTTTTTACTAGTTAGGCGACTTTTGAAGGCAATTGGTTCCACTAGATATTAGTTAGGGGTATCAGAGTAAAGGGGGGGTGTGAATACAAATGCCCCCCACACTTTTCACATTTGTAAAAAAGTTTGAAAACTATTTATCATTTTCCCTCCACTTCACAATCATGTGCCACTTTGTGTTGGTCTATCACAGTGATGGCGAACCTTGGCACCCCAGAAGTTTTGGAACTATATTTCCTATGATGCTCAACTACACTGCAGAGTGCATGAGCATCATTAAAAATGTAGTTCCAAAATATCTGGGGTGCCAAGGTTCTCCATCACTGGTCTATCACATAAAATCCATTTACGTTTTTGGCTGTAACATGACAAAATGTGGAAAATTTCTAGGGGTGTGAATACTTTTTCAAGGCACTGAACTTTCCTATCTATTTACGAATTCTAGCAGCATAAGGATTAAAAATAATAAATGTTGATTAGGAGAGCGAAGTTCCGCTTTAACCACTTTAAGACCGGAAGGATTTGCCCCCCTTCCTGACCAGGCCCTATTTTGCGATTCGGCACTGCGTTACTTTAACGGACAATTGCGCGGTCGTGCGACGCTGTACCTAAATAAAATATACGTCCTTTTTTTTACCACAAATAGAGCTTTCTTTTGGCGGTATCACCTGTGCGATTTTTATTTTTTTGTGCTATAAACAAAAAAAGAGCGACAATTTTGAAAAAAAAAAAAAAAATAATAATAATATTTTTCACATTCTGCTATATGACCTTCCCAAAAAAAAAAAAAAAAAAAAAATTTAAAAATCTAAAATGTTTAAAACATTTTAGGCCAATTTGTTTTCTGCTATATATTTTTGGTAAAAAAAAAAAAAAAAAATTCCAATAAGCATATTTTGATTAGTTTGCACAAAGTCTACTAACTACGGAAAAGATTTATGTCATTTTTATTGTTTTTTTTTTTTTTTTTACTAGTAATGGCGGCGATCTGCGATTTTTAGTGGGACTTCGACATTGCGGCGGACAGATCGGACCCCTAACTGACATTTCTGACACTTTTGGGGGGGGACCAGTGACATTCCTACAGTAATCAGTGCTAAAAAATATGCACTGTTACTGTAATAATGACACTGGCAGGGAAGGGGTTAACCCTGTGGGTGATCAATGGGTTAAATGTGAGCCTAGGGGAGTGATTCTAACTGTGGGGGGGGGGCGTGGCTTGTGAAATGACCATAGAGACCTGTGACCCTATATAGAAGGATCACAGGAGCTCTGTGATCATTTCAGGGAGAAGAACGGTCAGCTATGTTTACAACAGCCGACCGTTCTTCTCTCGGAGCGATCGCGGGTGTCAGGTGGCAATCAGAGCCGCCTCACCCGTGCATCGGCTTCCCTGCTGCCGAGCGGGAGCCGGGGCACGCTCGCCCCCTAGATTTGTGCGCGCGACCTACGTAGACTTACGTCGGTTTGCGCAGTAGAGCCACCCTGCCGCAGTAAATCTGCGGCAGGTGGTAAGGAAGCAGTTAACAATGCTGCTGTCCAAAAGTGCCCTAAAAAGGAAAAAAAAAAAAATCCTAAAGACCCTAAAGAAAAAAAACAAATGCAGCCACCACATCTGATTGGGAGATGCAATATATGATATTTATGGTTTTGGGTTGAATACGGCTTTAAGGGTGATTAAATTCCTCTTTAAATACAGGATGGCATACAAACGCTTTTGCCCCTGGAGGTCAATGATGCCCAGAGCATCAGTAGGAGGTGACTACCTTATCAACAGCTCTATGACTAACTTACATGGCTAAATCGAGACATAGGAGGCGTTTATTTTAATAGTCAGCCAATTAAATAAGATCATTGCGGTTATTATTTTTCATTATTAAAAGTTCGCAAACAAGACCTCAGAAAAAGTTCTGTGACCTCCAACGAAAAAAAAAATTATTTACGAAGTTTATTGCATCGCCAACCGCCCCAATGGGCTCCTGTGACGTCATAATGACTGCGATCAGCCATCAGCGTATGAATGATGACGCCGAGGCGCTGTGTCACGCCTGACATTTGTCTAGCAGATTGTGGTCACTGTTGTCTCCATGGGAGAAGCGAAGGGTTAAACGCCTCGTCTCTGCCATCTAATTTTGTAATCGGAGATTTTACATTCGCCGCAATCATTCTGTTTCCATGGATACAGGAAACGGGTAAAAATAAAAAAAAAAGGATGTCAGGGTAACGCGCCGTTTAATATGTCAAACGTTTCCATTTAACCTTCTAAAAAGGTCTGCCGGTCATCGGAGCTTAGACGCGACCCGGGAGAAATGGATTTGACAAGTTGAACTGTTGGTGTCGGAGACTCACCCTCTCTCCACCAGAGCAATCTGTCCCTGGATGAACACCCCGTTATGGAGCTCTCCGCACGCCTCCGGAGGATCCGCTGGGACCAAGTGGATCTGGTCATACCGCTGACTCTATGGGAAGAGATAGAAGTCAATGCGTGACCTACTGTCATCACATACCCACCTATTCCCGCTTATCTAATAAGACAACAAAAAAAGCAACAATGTAACAAGATGATATACAAAACATGATCAATAAAGGAATTGCTTATTCACTAAAGAGACTGGTGACATCACTGAGAATGCAGCCTATCCATTCACTAGAGACCAGTGACATCACTGAGAATGCAGCCTATCCATTCACTAGAGACCGGTGACATCACTGAGAATGCAGCCTATCCATTCACTAGAGACCGGTGACATCACTGAGGATGCAGCCTATCCATTCACTAGAGACCGGTGACATCACAGAGAATGCAGCCTATACAATCACTAGAGACCGGTGACATCACTGAGAATGCAGCCTATCCAATCACTAGAGAGCGGTGACATCACTGAGAACGCAGCCTATCCATTCACTAGAGAGCGGTGACATCACTGAGAATGCAGCCTATCCATTCACTAGAGAGCGGTGACATCACTGAGAATGCAGCCTATCCAATCACTAGAGAGCGGTGACATCACTGAGAATGCAGCCTATCCCTTCACTAGAGACCGGTGACATCACTGAGAATGCAGCCTATCCATTCACTAGAGAGCGGTGACATCACTGAGAATGCAGCCTATCCATTCACTAGAGACCGGTGACATCACTGAGAATGCAGCCTATCCATTCACTAGAGACCGGCGACATCACTGAGAATGCAGCCTATCCATTCACTAGAGACCGGTGACATCACTGAGAATGCAGCCTATCAATTCACTAGAGACCGGTGACATCACTGAGAATGCAGCCTATCCATTCACTAGAGACCAGTGACATCACTGAGAATGCAGCCTATCCATTCACTAGAGACCGGTGACATCACTGAGAATGCAGCCTATCCATTCAATAGAGACCGGTGACATCACTGAGAATGCAGCCTATCCATTCAATAGAGACAGATGACATCACTGAGAATGCAGCCTATCCAATCACTAGAGAGCAGTGACATCACTGAGAACGCAGCCTATCCATTCACTAGAGAGCGGTGACATCACTGAGAATGCAGCCTATCCAATCACTAGAGAGCGGTGACATCACTGAGAACGCAGCCTATTCATTCACTAGAGACCGGTGACATCACTGAGAATACAGCCTATCCAATCACTAGAGACCAGTGACATCACTGAGAATGCAGCCTATCCATTCACTAGAGACCGGTGACATCACTGAGAATGCAGCCTATCCATTCAATAGAGACCGGTGACATCACTGAGAATGCAGCCTATCCATTCAATAGAGACCGGTGACATCACTGAGAATGCAGCCTATCCATTCAATAGAGACCGGTGACATCACTGAGAATGCAGCCTATCCATTCAATAGAGACCGATGACATCACTGAGAACACAGCCTATCCAATCACTAGAGACCGATGACATCACTGAGAACACAGCCTATCCATTCACTAGAGACAGATGACATTACCAGAGACCTTCAAAATGTAGCATTTATTTTTACGAAATGTGGCACTAAAAAGTGTGGCAATATGGCACTAATTTTGGCCAAATGTGGCATTTATTTTTCAACTTACCACCCCCCTTCCCATAGTAAAAGGGATATTAAATCGTGCAACTTGAATCATTAACTACTTTATTACTATTTACAAGTATTTACAACAATTTTAGTTTTAATTATAGTATAATTTTACGTGAGCGACAATGCTCTCCATAGAAAAATGAAGGCGACAGTCACTGAGGATGTACTTTAATTTTGAAAAAGTCCTCTCTCCCATCTAAGGATTAAGAACCATTAGCTCAAGCTCATCACAGGTCAACGTGGGTCATTGTAGGGTATTGGGTCCTGTTAGTAGTTAGCTCCAGGTAGTAACTGGAATGGGACCCAATACCCTACAATGACCCACGTTGACCTGTGAGGAGCTTGAGCTAATGGCTCTTAATCCTTAGATGGGAATCCCTCACGTCACTTGGGGAATCCTGAGCACCTTGGGATCCTGCCCTGCAACGGCGGATCTTACCTGGTTTTATGGGTTTTAGCAGAACCCCTTAGAATATTTCTATTTTTTTCTCGAAACTTTGCCCAAGTAAGGCAAAATATGGCACAAAATGTGGCATTTTCCCGAAAATTGGCAAAATATGGAATTTCACAGAAAAATGGGCAAAATGTGGCATTTTAGTATGGCGCCATGGCAATATGGTATTTGAAGGTCTCTGGACATCACTGAGAATGCAGCCTATGGGCCCAAGCACTGACAAAATGTACTTTGGATGGTGGAATTCCTGATTTGTGAGGCCAAAAGATACATAAATTCTGTGTGCAAAAGCCACAACTTACAAACACTCCTCCGAAGTCCTTGGCCGGTGTGGCGGTGAATATGTACCGGATGTCCCCTGGACTCAGCACCTGGAAGTACAGATATTCCTGCAAACGGACACCTGTGGATAGACGAGGCTTCTGTCAGCAATTAGGTAGTGGTACAGGGGACATAGATTGGGGTCATAAATACAATCATACAGGGTCAGACAGCACCCCATGATCCCCAGCTGTTACCCCAATCATACAGGGTCAGGCAGGACCCTATGGTCCCATGCTGTTAACCCAATCATGCAGGGTCAGGCAGCACCCTATGGTCCCCAGCTGTTACCCCAATCATGCAGGGTCAGGCAGGACCCTATGGTCCCATGCTGTTAACCCAATCATGCAGGGTCAGGCAGCACCCTATGGTCCCCAGCTGTTACCCCAATCATACAGGGTCAGACAGCACCCCATGATCCCCAACTGTTACCCCAATCATACAGGGTCAGACAGCACCCCATGATCCCCAACTATTACCCCAATCATACAGGGTCAAGCAGCACCCCATGATCCTCAACTATTACCCCAATCATGCAGGGTCAGGCAGGACCCTATGGTCCCCAGCTGTTACCCCAATCATGCAGGGTCAGGCAGCACCCCATGATCCCCAGCTGTTACCCCAATCACACAGGGTCAGGCAGCACCCCATGATCCCCAACTATTACCCCAATCATACAGGGTCAGGCAGCACCCCATGGTCCCCAGCTGTTCCCCCAATCATACAGGGTCAGGCAGCACCCCATGGTCCCCAGCTGTTCCCCCAATCATACAGGGTCAGACAGCACCCCATGGTCCCCAGCTGTTCCCCCAATCATACAGGGTCAGACAGCACCCCATGGTCCCCAGCTGTTATCCCAATCATGCAGGGTCAGGCAGGACCCTATGGTCCCATGCTGTTAACCCAATCATGCAGGGTCAGGCAGCACCCTATGGTCCCCAGCTGTTACCCCAATCATGCAGGGTCAGGAAGCACCCCATGATCCCCAGCTGTTACCCCAATCATACAGGGTCAGACAGCACCCCATGATCCCCAACTATTACCCCAATCATACAGGGTCAAGCAGCACCCCATGATCCTCAACTATTACCCCAATCATGCAGGGTCAGGCAGGACCCTATGGTCCCCAGCTGTTACCCCAATCATGCAGGGTCAGGCAGCACCCCATGATCCCCAGCTGTTACCCCAATCACACAGGGTCAGGCAGCACCCCATGATCCCCAACTATTACCCCAATCATACAGGGTCAGGCAGCACCCCATGGTCCCCAGCTGTTCCCCCAATCATACAGGGTCAGGCAGCACCCCATGGTCCCCAGCTGTTCCCCCAATCATACAGGGTCAGACAGCACCCCATGGTCCCCAGCTGTTCCCCCAATCATACAGGGTCAGACAGCACCCCATGGTCCCCAGCTGTTATCCCAATCATGCAGGGTCAGGCAGGACCCTATGGTCCCCAGCTGTTACCCCAATCATGCAGGGTCAGGAAGCACCCCATGATCCCCAGCTGTTACCCCAATCATACAGGGTCAGACAGCACCCCATGGTCCCATGCTGTTAACCCAATCATGCAGGGTCAGGCAGCACCCTATGGTCCCCAGCTGTTACCCCAATCATGCAGGGTCAGGAAGCACCCCATGATCCCCAGCTGTTACCCCAATCATACAGGGTCAGGCAGCACCCCATGGTCCCCAGCTGTTACCCCAATCATACAGGGTCAGGCAGCACTCCAGTTGCTCCCACCACACAGTAGTAGAGACAATAGGAGAAGCAGCATGGTCAGCCAGCTGTCACCCCCCAGCACACAGGGTCAGACATCCATGTTATACTAACCATTGGCCAGCAGGGGGAGTGAGAGGAGCAGTAGCAGGCTGAGGGTCAGGAGGTCCCCCATGTCTCCTTTCCCTGCTCTACAGGAGATCACAGAGAGGAAGGACACGCCCACACCTTCTACTAGACTAGAACGCGGCCCTGATTGGAGCATTCAAATGTCATTCAGGGAATGCCGTAATCTTCCTAATAGAGGGGAAAAAAGGTCCTATTCCTAATATAAGATCATTCTGTATTATTACTAATAGATGGTAATACCGTATTGTTCCTTATAAAAGGCAATGACCGTATTATTCCTAATAGACGTAATCCTCCTAATGGACGGTAGTGACAGTTATTCTATAAAGAACAATGAATAAGTACACAGTAATGGATGAATGATTTGTTAGTTCCGGTTTGAACACAAAAGGAAGAGGTCTGGCAGTTTGGGTGTACCAAGATGGCGCTCAGTGGCCTCAAGTTAGGTATTAGCTAAAAAAGGAAGGAAGGTCAGGGGAGCAATCAGTGAGAGGGAGGCGTGGAACGCAGGCGGTAGTCTCTATGGTAACTGTCACGCTCGCTGGTATGAGCTCAGACCAATGACAAGCCAGCGAAATGCTAGTCAGCCAATCAGACGGCGTGTTCCGGGGAAGAGGCGTGACCCGCAGGCTACGGTCTCCATAGTGACAGCGCGAACAGCCCCACCCACCGTGAGTAGACGGTTAGAAGGTTCTCGAGTCCCGTTGCATTGTGGGAAGTGTAGAGACAGCCGGGTTCCTGAACACAGTGACAAGATGATGGTGAGTGACCCAATCCGGAGCCATCCTCCCCGGGTATAGCGGGGAGCGGGGCCAGGCGCTGCTCCGTACATCATCCGAGGACCCGGGGTGCCGCCTACACCGATATCACCCCGCCGGGGTCCCCCGGAGACCGAGGAGAGGGCCAGGGTCACGTGGACAGCGTGCCTGAAAGGGGAAATGGGCGAGACCATTGTGTGTAGATGGGGGAGCACTGTGACTTCTGTCCTAGGTGGGGGAGACCATTGTATGTAGATATGGGGGGGAGCACTGTGCTGCCTGCAGGGGATGGGGGGATCGCTCTATCCTGGTCTGGGGGAGCACTGTGCTGCCTGCAGGGGATGGGACGGACTGCTCTATCCTGGTCTGGGGGAGCACTGTGCTGCCTGCAGAGGATGGGACGGACTGCTCTATCCTGGTCTGGGGGAGCACTGTGCTGCCTGCAGGTGATGGGGCGGACCGCTCTATCCTGGTCTGGGGGAGCACTGTGCTCCCTGCAGGGGATGGGATGGACCGCTCTATCCTGGTCTGGGGGAGCACTGTGCTGCCTGCAGGGGATGGGGCGGACCGCTCTATCCTGGTCTGGGGGAGCACTGTGCTGCCTGCAGGTGATGGGGCGGACCGCTCTATCCTGGTCTGGGGGAGCACTGTGCTCCCTGCAGGGGATGGGATGGACCGCTCTATCCTGGTCTGGGGGAGCACTGTGCTGCCTGCAGGGGATGGGACGGACCGCTCTATCCTGGTCTGGGGGAGCACTGTGCTCCCTGCAGGGGATGGGATGGACCGCTCTATCCTGGTCTGGGGGAGCACTGTGCTGCCTGCAGGGGATGGGATGGACCGCTCTATCCTGGTCTGGGGGAGCACTGTGCTGCCTGCAGGGGATGGGGCGGACCGCTCTATCCTGGTCTGGGGGAGCACTGTGCTGCCTGCAGGTGATGGGGCGGACCGCTCTATCCTGGTCTGGGGGAGCACTGTGCTCCCTGCAGGGGATGGGATGGACCGCTCTATCCTGGTCTGGGGGAGCACTGTGCTGCCTGCAGGGGATGGGGCGGACCGCTCTATCCTGGTCTGGGGGAGCACTGTGCTGCCTGCAGGTGATGGGGCGGACCGCTCTATCCTGGTCTGGGGGAGCACTGTGCTCCCTGCAGGGGATGGGATGGACCGCTCTATCCTGGTCTGGGGGAGCACTGTGCTGCCTGCAGGGGATGGGACGGACCGCTCTATCCTGGTCTGGGGGAGCACTGTGCTCCCTGCAGGGGATGGGATGGACCGCTCTATCCTGGTCTGGGGGAGCACTGTGCTGCCTGCAGGGGATGGGACGGACCGCTCTATCCTGGTCTGGGGGAGCACTGTGCTGCCTGCAGGGGATGGGATGGACCGCTCTATCCTGGTCTGGGGGAGCACTGTGCTGCCTGCAGGGGATGGGGCGGACCGCTCTATCCTGGTCTGGGGGGAGCACTGTGCTGCCTGCAGGTGATGGGGCGGACCGCTCTATCCTGGTCTGGGGGAGCACTGTGCTGCCTGCAGGGGATGGGATGGACCGCTCTATCCTGGTCTGGGGGAGCACTGTGCTGCCTGCAGGGGATGGGATGGACCGCTCTATCCTGGTCTGGGGGAGCACTGTGCTGCCTGCAAGGGATGGGATGGACCGCTCTATCCTGGTCTGGGGGAGCACTGTGCTGCCTGCAAGGGATGGGATGGACCGCTCTATCCTGGTCTGGGGGAGCACTGTGCTGCCTACAGATGATAGGAGGGACCATTCTATCCTGACCTGAGGGGAGCATTATGTTGCCTGCAGGTGTCAGGACAGACCATTCTATTCTGATCTGGGGGAGCACTGTGCTGCCTGTAGGTGATGGGATGGACTATCTGTATCCTAGTTTGGGAGGGGTGCACTGTTCTGCTCCCATATTCAGGAAGGATCCGGCACTCAGAGCTCTGGCTCATAAAAATATGGAATCCCTGGTGATCTTGTAGGTGCCATCAAATAAGTTGTCCTGAGTTGAGTATTCATGGCCCCCGGTGGAGTCATGGTATGGTCCATCCTGAGTTGAGTATTCATGGCCCCCGGTGGAGTCATGGTATGGTCCATCCTGAGTTGAGTATTCATGGCCCCCGGTGGAGTCATGGTATGGTCCATCCTGAGTTGAGTATTCTCTTGTATGTTCCTGTTAGATCTGCCAGGAATTGGTTCTCATTCTCTTCTCCCCGGCTCTGGGGCTCATGTGATGGCTGGCAGAGTGATCCCAGAGTGCAGACCTTCTCCCCTCCCCCATACATGGTATAGATATGACATGGGCACATAAACCGTTCTTCTCCATGAGTCATTCTGTGCCGCTGCCTACACTTTGTTTATATTTCCAACCCATGGTTGCAGGAAGTAAAGTCGCTCCATCTATGGCCTTGCCTTAGGAAAGTCTTCACTACTTCCCTACCCATGTGACCTTTTACCTTTTCTCTTTCCTTCATTGATGGGCACAGCTCCTGATATTCTTAACCGTTGGGTTATACTGCCCCCTACAGAAGAGGAACACTAGGGAGAAAAAAAATCAGGCTATGCCTATGGGCAGTCCCGGGGGGTATACTCATTCCCTCTGCTATAGGCACTTAGTTATTTCTGCCTAGTCATGAGTAAGGACCTCGTTCCTTACTGGATCTATGGTCCTGGCAAATTTTTTTCCTTTTAGATAGAATTTTTTTTTCTCGTGGAGATTGGTGTCTCCTTCCCATCTACAACCTCATTGCCATTATCGGTGATGTGGGAGATGTTATAACTGCAATTAAAACACTTTTAGTCTTAGGGTGAGTAGGTGTCAGCCTTTGGCCCTTTCTCACGGGCTTTCCGATCCGGTCTGTGTGTCAGTTTTTCAGGCGGATCTGATTGGACGCTCTATGCACCTCCTATAGGGCAGCGGATGTCAATGGTGACATCTCCGCTGACACCTGCTGCTATCCGGATGTCAGCAGAGACATCTCCACTGACACCTGCTGCTATCCGGATGTCAGCAGAGACATCTCCACTGACACCTGCTGCTATCCGGATGTCAGCAGAGACATCTCCACTGACACCCACTGCTATCCGGATGTCAGCAGAGACATCTCCACTGACACCCGCTGCTATCCGGATGTCAGCAGAGACATGTCCACTGACACCCACTGCTATCGGATCCGATCCTGTCCGTGAAATCCAGACAGATGGTAACACCCTATTTTCTATCTGTCTGGAGGATCGGATGAAAACGGACAGGCGATCTGTTTTTAGCCGATCTCCCTATAGAGGAGAGCGGGGCTCTGACAGATCCATCTCTGCACAGTGAGCAGAGACAGAGCTGTCATCCGCCTGCTCAGCGTGGATCGGCCGATCGATTCCCCCCGCTAAACAAAACGGAGTCCGCTTGGCGGAAAGCCCATGTGAAAGGATCCTTTCTCTACCTTTTTTAACACAGAGGAACCCTTTGAAATACATTTCCAGACACAGAGAACCCCCTACTAAATGACGATCTACAACTTATGATACATTAGTGTGATGGTCAGTGGGAAGAATACTCCTTAAGCCCAGTACACACGAGTCGAAATTCGCCTGGGAATTTTCGTCCAACGACCGATCCGCCGATTTTCGGCTTGTTAGTATGATGCTTCCAACAACTGACTCCGATTTTTTTCGGCCGAAAAAATTCTGGTGTGCAAATTTTTGTCCTCCGTCAAAACACGACCGATTTTCGTGCAGTCAGTACAGATTTCAACAGGGAAAAATCTGATGAGCAAGACTGGGCATGCTCAGAGAAGAAAGAACACAAAGAAAGCAAACCAACACATGACATCACTTCTGAAGTAGAATTCTGTCGTGCGGGAAAATTTGTGTGCAGTCTGGGCACTTAAGCCCCGGAAGATTTTACCCCCTTCCTGACCAGGGCCTATTTTGCGATTCGGCACTGCGTGACTTTAACGGACAATTGCGCGGTCGTGCGACGCTGTACCTAAACTAATTTGACGTCCTTTTTTTCCCACAAACAGAGCTTTCTTTTGGTGGTATTTGATCACCTGTGCGATTTTTTTTTTTTTTTTTTTTTTTTTTTTTTTTTTTTTTTTTTTTATCACGCGCTATAAACAAAAAAAGAGTGTCAATTTTGCAAAAATAACAACAATATTTTTCACATTTTTTTTATATGAAATTCCCCAAAGAAAAATTTTAAAAATCAAAATTTTTTAACATTTTCGTCCAATTTGTTTTATGCTCATTTTCAGTCAATTTGTTCTATGCTACATATTTTTGGTAAAAAAAAAATCGCAAAAAGCGTATTTTGATTGGTTTGCGCAAAAGTTATCGCGTTTACTAACAAAGGGAAAGATTTTTGTCATTTTTGTTGTTTTTTTTTTTTTTTAACGCGTAATGGCGGCGATCTGCAATTTTTTTTGCGGTACTGCGACATTGCGGCGGACAGATCGGACCCTTGACTGACATTTTTGACCTTTTTTTGGTTACCAGTGACATTACTACAATAATCAGTGCTATACATATGCACTGTTACTGTAAAAATTAAACTGGCAGTGAAGGGGTTAACTTTTTTGAGAGGGAGGGGTTATGTGTGTCCCTAGGGGCGTGATTCTAACTGTGATTGGCTGTGGCTTGAGGTGTAGGAACAGTGATCAACGGTCCTACATAGCAGAACCGTATGATCACCATTTCTACACAGGGGAGAATGACAGGCAGCTTGTTTACATTAGCCACCTGCCTTTCTCCCTCTGCATCCGACGATCGCGAGTGACCGGCGGACATTGGGTCCGCCGGTCACACGCGTGGGGGGGGGGTCCGTGACTGCACGGGAGCGCGTCTCCGGCGGGGTGCGCTCGCTCCCTAGACCCTCACAGGCTAGCGACGTAGTATTACGTCTATTAAAAAAGAATAGCGCGCAAATGCAAAAGAAATAACTACCAAATCTGAAGACAATTCATAAATAAAAATGGGGGTTTGGTCCCACCATATGTCCATATCGTGCTCAAGCCCACTACTGCGTCAAAGTACCCCATTATCAGTGGGTCCTACACTATCCATGAAAAAGAAATGAGTAGTATTACGTCGCTTTGCCTGTGAGGGGCTGACCGCCGCAGTAAATAGTCGTGCGGCGGTCGGCAAGCGGTTAAGCCTCGTACACGCGCAACGAATTTCCGCCGACCGGTCTTCCGTCTTTTGTCCAGAGTGGTGTTTTGTTGGTTGGAATGTGCTCTAGACTGCACACAAATTTTCCCGTACGACAAAATTCTACTTCAGAAGTGATGTCATGTGTTGGATTGCTTTTTATGTGTTTTTTCATCTCTGAGCATGCCTAGTCTTGCTCATAAGATTTTTCCCCATCGAAATTTGTACTAATGAGACGAAAATCGGACATTGTGTTGACGGGAGGACAAAAATTTTATAGCCTGCACACCAGATTATTTTCGGCCGAAAAGTCGGAGTCGGTTGTCGGAAGCATCATACTAACAAGCCGAAAATCTGCAGATCGGTCGTCGGACGAAAATTCCCGGCCGAATTTCTTCTCGTGTGTACGGGGCATTAGACTTGTGATCATTGGGAGGAATTGGGAAGAATTCCCCCCTTACAGATAGCTAAGAAGATCAATGGTGTCAGTGGGAACTTATCTGAGTGTCAGAAATTGCTTAAGGAACCCCAAGCAACCTGGAGAAACCATAGAGTTCCTTGGAACCCTGCTTGAGGAACCCTAGAGTAGAGCATTCAATGTACACTGTTGGTGCTCCTTTGTGTGGATATAATGTTGGGGTATGTTCATGACACTCATAAGAAGTTGTTTGAAAAAGTCATGAAACAAATTCAACATTACAGAAGCAGTTCTGTGTAATGTGACCAACTATTACTAGATATACCATGACCGTGGTACATGAGAACCTTCAGATCTAGTCTCCAAGATGAGAATTCCTCTGACTTTGGGGAGACTTCCTCTCTCACCTTTTTGTGTTTTCTCTTGAACTTATCCCATTTAAAATGTAACGTCACTTTTGAAGGGGGGGAAAGATAGCAAATAAAAAAAATTATATATATATATATATATATATAATATATACAATATCTCACAAAAGTAAGTACACCCCTCACATTTCTGTTAATATTTGATTCTATCTTTTCATGTGACAACACTGAAGAAATGACACTTTGCTACAATGTAAAGTAGTGAGTGTACAGCTTGTATAACAGTGTAAATTTGCTGTCCCCTCAAAATAACTCAACACACAGCCATTAATGTCTAAACCACTGGCAACAAAAGTGAGTACACCCCTAGATTAAAATTAACAAATTGGGTTCAAAGTGTCAATATTTTGTGTGGCCACCATTATTTTCCAGCGCTGCCTTAACCCTCTTGGGCATGGAGTTCACCAGAGCTTCACAGGTTGCACTGGAGTCCTCTTCCACTCCCCCATGGCGACATCATGGATCTGGTGGATGTTAGAGACCTTGCGCTCCTCCACCTTCCATTTGAGGATGCCCCACAGATGCTCAATAGGGTTTAGGTCTGGAGACATGCTTGGCCAGTCCATCACCTTTACCCTCAGCTTCTTTAGCAAGGCAGTGGTCATCTTGGAGGTGTGTTTGGGGTTGTTATGTTGGAATATTGCCCTGTGGCCCAGTCTCTGAAGGGAGGGGATGATGCTCTGCTTCAGTATGTCACAGTACATGTTGGCATTCATGGTTCCCTCAATGAACTGTAGCTTCCCAGTGCTGGCAGCACTCATGCAGCCCCAGACCATGACACTCCCACCACCATGCTTGACTGTAGGTAAGACACACTTGTCTTTGTAAACTATAAAATATAATGAAGGTGTTAAACCCCTAAATTTTAAAGAAACAACATATACTGCTGCCCCTTTAAATGAGAATGAACATGTGCATAAATGAAATATTTAGTAGTGAAAGAAGGCGCTGTATATATTTGTGTATGTTCTGGGATTCACCACCAATCTATATATGGATATGTGCAGCAATGTGCCAAATCTGCAACCTACACATACCTATATGAGATGGTTTGCTGTGTACTCAATGAAATCTGAGTGTCTTTAGCAATCTGTGAAACCTGAATAATAAATATATATATATCCAGCAATAAATTATAAATAAAACCATCTAGTTAATAAAGTCCAAATAAAGTGAATACAATTCATGTGCATACTAAAACGTTTCCCAATATAGATACAAAAAAGTGCATACAAGATCAGTCCAATTCAGAGAACATGACAGAAGTCCAATAGTGTGGAGAAGATGAGAGGCTGTCAGAACACCGGCACATTTGTGAATGGGAAATAGATAATCTATATGCTCACCAAAAAGATTCAGGCTCGGTTCACACTGATGCGATGCGGGAAGGCTGCGAATTCGCAGCCTGTTCCCGCATCGCACACGCACCCCCGGCAGTTCACACTGCCATATGCGATCCGCTGGGGGTGTCAATGTAATCTTAACGACACCCCCAGTTTGATCGCAGTGCGATCGTGCAGTTCGCACAGGATCGGATCGCACAAGTGTGAACCGCTGTGCGATCCGATCCTGATGCGGCAGCAAAAATGCCTCCTGTGCGTGTTTGCTGCGGGTGCGATGCGAATTTAGCCATACAAACTGTATGGCTAAACTCGCACCGCACAGCTGATCGCATGTCATGTCGGAGCAGTGCGCTCCGACATGACATGCGAACCCCGCACACGCAGTAGTGTGAATCGGGGCTCAGGCCACCAGGACCTATATCACTCATACAATGGATGGATGCTCCGTCCACACTTGCACCTTCTTATCTTCCCTGCAGTTCGATTGCTTATATATGAGGAACACAGAAATTGTAGAATAGTGTAATTCCTTGTTTTTATTCTCTCATGAATCAATAAATAATTGTGCTTACATCAATGAGTGCCTATCACGACACTGGTGAGAACCACCACAATAGATATAGGAACAGTCTCCCCCCTACGTTCCTCAGCTGACTTGTCACTTTGCCAAAAAGCTTTGCTGTGATTGCGGCCGGCGTGTGTCCCACAGGAGCCGGATGTGACGTCACAGGATAGACACGGAAGTGTCAGCCTACAGACCACAATGCATTTCTCAGATTTGCGTCTTCAGGAGGTCTCTGAGGATTCGTGTCTTGTGGAGTGCAAAGACAAGTGTGTCTTGCCTACAGTCAAGCATGGTGGTGGGAGTGTCATGGTCTGGGGCTGCATGAGTGCTGCCGGCACTGGGGAGCTACAGTTCATTGAGGGAACCATGAATGCCAACATGTACTGTGACATACTGAAGCAGAGCATGATCCCCTCCCTTCAGAGACTGGGCCACAGAGCAGTATTCCAACATAACGACCCCAAACACACCTTCAAGATGACCACTGCCTTGCTAAAAGAAGCTGAGGGTAAAGGTGATGGACTGGACAAGCATGTCTCCAGACCTAAACCCTATTGAGCATCTGAGGGGCATCCTCAAATGTAAGGTGGAGGAGCGCAACGTCTCTAACATCCACCAGCTCCATGATGTCGTCATGGAGGAGTGGAAGAGGACAACCTGTGAAGCTCTGGTGAACTCCATGCCCAAGAGGGTTAAGACAGTGCTGGAAAATAATGGTGGCCAGAATCCTGGGGAGAACAGATATAGTGAATGCAGGCTCCTGGGGAGAGCAGATATAGTGACTGCAGCCTCCTGGGGAGGCCAGATATAGTGACTGCAGGCTCCTGAAATACTCAGACCAACCCTTCTGGCACCAACAACCTAACCACGTTCAAAGTGGATGTAAACCCCATTCATGAAATCTGACCTGGGCACGTATATCTGTTTTTACATGGAGACCGGCGCATGTGCACTTGCAGCAGGGATACCGGGTTTCACGGGGACACATCTTCATGCTACACCGGGTCTTCTCTTCGGCGGCGGGGCAGCGGTGGAGGTAGGATGCCCAGGTCTCCTGGTGGGACGGGAGACCCGGGCGAGCCGTGGAAGGCGGTGGGAATGGGGGGGCGGCGGACGTCCCCTACCGCTCCTTGTAATGACAGCTGAGCGGCTTCTGAGCTGCATCGTTTGTCATTACAAGACAGCCGACCGTCGGCTATGGACGTCAGTACCAGGGTGATGCCTCTAGCTGCAGGCATCACTTCGGTACAAGCACTTTCCCGAAATATCGGTAACCCCAGGGGCCGATTCCGATATATTGGGGAAAGTGCAGATCGGCCCCCGATATATCGTGTTGCCGATAATCGGTCAATCTTTTCTCCAAAGCCCTAAAGCCTCGTACACGCGAAACGAATTTCCGCCGACCGGTCGTCCATCTTTTGTCCAGAGTGGTGTTTTGTTGGTTGCAATGTGCCTAGACTGCACACGAATTTTCTCGCCCAACAAAATTCTACTTCAGAAGTGATGTCATGTGTTGGATTGCTTTCTTTGTGTTCTTTCTTCTCTGAGCATGCCCAGTCTTGCTCATAAGATTTTTCCCTGTCGAAATCTGTACTGACTGCACGAAAAATGTTATAGTCTGCACACCAGATTTTTTTCGGCCGAAAAGTCGGAGTCGGAAGCATCATACTAACAAGCCGAAAATCGGCAGATCGGTCGATTCCCAGCCGAATTTCGACTCGTGTGTACGGGCCTTAAGTCCTGTGTCTTTCTGCTGCTCTGTTAGCATGACAACTTCTGAGAAGTTCTCCAACACGCTAAAAGCAGCTGGAAATTTGTGTCGGGGTGGGTGCATAGAACTAGATTAACAGAAAACTGGTCTAGTCACAGCACAGCTCTGCATGTTTCTTCCTTCCTCTACCTATCTGAAGTGGAGGTGTGTGCCTTTCCACCAATCAGCTATCACACAGTGTATGCCAAGACTCCACACCCACTGCATGAACAGGAAGAAAAAATTCTAACATGACGTTCACTTTCTAAACGGTGTATAAATCTGAAGGCAGCAGATATACAAATTTGAGTGATTTGTTTCATCTCTGTGTATCATCTGAGGCTGTCCACTTCACGGTATATGTGAGGGTTTACATCCACTTTAAATCCCCTTTCTCTAGCGCTCATCGACAGACGTAGTCCTCGGTGATACACCACCTTCGGGTTATGTTACCTCCGCAGGAGCAGGACTAGACAGGAAATTAAAAAGCTCTGGCCACACCCTAGGGGCAGTCCCAGAGGGTATATCCTCTCTCTCTCTGCCTCAGCAAATCAGTTATTTTCTGTCTAGTTAGGAGTAAGGACCTAGATACCTTGCTGGGATCTTAGGTCCTGGCAAGAAATTTTTTTCTAAAAGGATTTTTGGACAGCTTTTTTTCTCCAGTGTTCCTGTGAGATCTTCAAGCAAGAAAGCTGAACTGGGCGACGGGCTGGATGTTGAGATCCGGTGGTCACCCCAGTTCAGCCTACGAGCGCGTGCAGGCCATAGCTCCGCGCTGAGTCGGCCGCGACAAAGTCCCATTAAAGGACTGAACCCGCGAGTTAAACGTCTCGCTGAAACGCCAAAGACCATGAGTCACGGCGTCTGTATCGGTCGACAGCCCTCCCGCCCCGGTGGAGAGGGGTACTGTCAGGAGTTGGTGCCCGCCTGGTTCCGGTATGGTGAGTAGTATGTTCCCCCTGTTTTCCCTGACGGGTTTTGTGGTGAACGCGGGCCCCTCTCTGTATGGTAAGAAAGAGTTTCTTTCTATCCTATAACATGTCACAAATCCTCCTACTTTGAGTGTGATTTTATGTGTGCAAAAGCCAGGAGACTTGGTTTGGGAGCTAACAATCTATTGTATACATGTTTCAAAGATGTAATCTGTGGCATTCTGGGAATCTTATGGGTTAAGTATAAGCTACCTACCAGTCAGAAGCCATGGACATGTAGACTGCCTTCCAAGTCAGATCTCCAGCTAATAGCAGGCCTCCCGAACGGCCATGCGGTCCGCCAGGGCCGGTACCGCCAAACACGCCATATCCCCATGCAGAGAGAGTGTTGTGTGCCTGCAGCACACCGCTAGTCAGCACAGGCCGCCGCCATGTTTTTTGCTGGATCGCACGAGCCGCCATTTTGGCGTAGCCTCGTGTCTCCAGCATGGGGGCGGCCATGTTTTAGGTGATTCTACACCTCGTGGAGCTTGGGGGAGGCGCCGGAAGGCGTACAGAGGGGCGGAGCCGCCTCCTTTCTTCCTGGGCAGCCAGCCAAAAGACTTCCTGTTTGTCTAAGACAGCGCTGTATGCTGTTGCAGTTCAACTCTGAACATCAAGTGGTGAGCCTGGGGGTCTATCTCTCTCTCTCTCGATCGATAGGGATCCCTAGCAGGTAACACTAAGGGGTTTTTTGTGGCGCTGAGGGTCAAAAAAAAAAAAAAAGTTTTTCTTTACTTTGAATTATATCATCCAGGAAGTAACTGGAGTTATTATGGACCCTGCCACACAGATTCCCCCACCTGTTTCCCTCGAGGGGGCCTCGGGACCCGCCGATGTACAGAGTATAGAGTCATTTACAGCAATTTTGGAGTCTATGGTGGCTCGGGTGGAGGCGGCCTGTCAGGGACGGGGGTCAAGGAAGCGACCCCCGCCTACCCCTATACTATCTGACACCTCTGACTCTGATTCAGAGATGGTCACTGCAGTTGCAGGTTCCTCTGCAAGGGCTGCTATCCCAGGTAAAGCCCCCTCAGACAGTGAGGAGGACGCTTCTTCTCCTGCTATAATTCAGGAAGAAGCATTGGTGGACGCACTAGTTGTGGCAGTGCAAGAAACCTTAAAACTTGAGGCTTTACCGGCAGAGGCAACTGAAACAGAGAGGCCTTTTGGGACTAATAAGCCCATCAAGACGGCGAAGGCTTTTCCTGTACCTAAATGTTTTGGAAATCAGATTAAAGGAGAATGGGAACATTCTAAACGTACCTTTACTATTTCCAAGCGTATTGCTAGACGCTATCCGTTTGAGGAATCCATCATTAAGAAATGGACGGTACCACCAGTCGTGGATCCGCCTATTTCCAGGCTGAATAAAGCCACGGTTATTCCAGTGGAGGACACTTCGTCCTTTAAGGATCCGGTGGATCGAAAGATAGAAGCGGAGTCCCGCACTATCTTTTCTCTGATAGGGTCAGCATTTAGACCAGTAATTGTTATTGGTCTAGTTTCCCAGACACTTACAGAATGGGCGAAGATGGTACGCCAAGATCTTAGGGGAAAAGATATTCCCCAGGAGACATCTGATTTGATAGAACAGATCATACAAGGGCTACGGTTTATCTGTGACGCAGCCTTGGACACTACTCCCTTGTTAGGGCATGCATCTAAGTTAGCAGTGATCCTCAGACGTGTGCTGTGGTTAAAATGCTGGTCAGCTGACCTAGGTTCCAAAAAGACTTTGACCAATCTCCCGTTCCAGGGGAATCGTCTATTTGGAGCCAACCTAGATGAAATCATTAAGGATGCCACCGGGGGCAAGAGTACTTTTTTACCACAGGCTGCAAAAGCTAAGGAACCTCGCAACAAGCGAGGACCTTTCTTTACCGCCCATAAAGGACGCCCGGCTGGTACTTCCGGGAAAGGCAAGACTCCTCCAGGAGGGTTCAAGAAGGGCTGGTCGGACAAGCAGAGGACCAACCCAGCCAAACCCGAAGTAAAGGAGTACACAGCCTGAAGGTGCGCCCCCACCCAATTTCAGGGTGGGGGGACGTTTTCACCGGTATTTAGGACATTAGATCGAGCATCAACCACTACTACCGGTGCGATTCTTCCCTTCCAACATTTAAGTACAGGAAGCGGTAGTTACCGTTCCCTGTATAGATCTTTTCCTTTACCTTTTCCTAAGATTAGTCCCGATACCTCACAGGAATCGGATCTGATTGACCAGATAGGCCAAGTAGCCTCTAGTCGGGTGACTTCGGTCCCTGAGGTTCAACCAGAAAAGATCACCTTGCCTGATAACTATCAGGTATCTGATAAATGTGTGGGAACAGAAAACGACCAGACTTTCTCGGATGGTCGGGGCCAGATAGCTCTAGGGACGCCTGGTTCAGATCCAATCAGCGCCAGTGGTCCTAGAAATTCTAGGCTGGCCTCTTCAAGCCGGCCTGGCCGACTTGGACAGGTTAGTCGCAGACATTCCGTGGGAACTTCGTCTCAGGGAGTGTCTGTAGTCTCAAGGACCTATTTACCTTCGTGCTTTACAGTCGCTGGTTTTAATGGCCTGGCCATTGAGACCCAAGTACTGAAGGACAGAGGTTTGTCTACTTCTGTCATTCCTACCCTTATTAAAGCAAGGAAAGCGACTTCCAGCAAAGTCTATTATCACACATGGAAGACTTATATTGCGTGGTGCGAATCTTTAGGATTTCCTCCACGTACCTATTCGGTGTCTCGAATATTGGCCTTTTTGCAACAAGGGGTTGAGCAGAAGCTAGCCTTGAGCACCATCAAGGGTCAAGTTTCAGCATTAGCAATCTTCTTTCAGAAACCTTTAGCTACCAAATCCTTGGTGCGGAATTTCATCCAGGGGGTGCGGCACCTGGCTCCTCCAGTCCGCGCGCCCTTACCGCCCTGGGATCTTAATTTGGTTTTGTCGGTTCTACAGAAACCTCCCTTTGAAAACATCAGGGAGATTCCCTTGCTTACTTTATCCCAGAAGGTGGCCTTCTTGGTGGCTATTACTTCTGCTCGCAGGGTGTCAGAACTGGCTGCATTATCATGCCAGTCCCCATACCTAGTGATTCATAGGGATAAGGTAGTACTTCATCCTAAGCCATCTTTTCTTCCTAAGGTGGTTTCAGATTTTCATCTGAATGAAGATATTGTACTACCTTCCTTGTGTCCTCAGCCCAAGCATCATCGGGAACATGCGTTGCATTCCTTGGATGTGGTTCGGGCAATCAGGGTATACCTGAAAGCTACGGAATCATTCCGTAAGACGGATTCACTTTTTGTGATCACGGATGGCCCCAGAAAGGGTTTGCCTGCATCTGCCGCGACCATTGCCAAATGGATTAGACAAACGGTGGTACAGGCTTATTCTATTAAGGGTCAGAGTCCTCCGTTCCCTGTTAGGGCGCACTCCACTCGAGCGCTCAGTACTTCCTGGGCCTTTCGCCATCAGGCGTCAGTGGTCCAGGTATGTAAGGCGGCCACTTGGTCGTCGGTACATACCTTTACTAAATTCTATAAAATTGATGTGACGGCATCGGCGGATGCCTCATTTGGCCGCAAGGTTTTGCAGGCCGCAATTTGAGGAGACCGGTGGTCTACCTCGAGGGTTTTTTTCTGTTTGAAAAATTTTTTTTTTTTGTTGAGTCTCATCATTAAGGATGAGCATTGTAAACTTCTAGTTGGCACCGGTTGGGCCTTTTAGATTGGGATTTGATTTCCATTTTCCCACCCCTCAGTTGTGATACTGCTCTGGGACGTCCCGAAGGTGGTGTATCACCGAGGACTACGTCTGTCAATGAGCGCTAGAGAAAAATGGATTTTTGTAAAATCTTACCGTAAAATCCTTTTCTCTTAGCTCATCGACAGACGTAGTCCCCGCCCCTCTGTTTTGGAGTTGGGTTGGGTTAAATTCTCTAAGCACTGCTTTTTCACATAACTGATTTGCTGAGGCAGAGAGAGAGAGGATATACCCTCTGGGACTGCCCCTAGGGTGTGGCCAGAGCTTTTTAATTTCCTGTCTAGTCCTGCTCCTGCGGAGGTAACATAACCCGAAGGTGGTGTATCACCGAGGACTACGTCTGTCGATGAGCGCTAGAGAAAAGGATTTTACGGTAAGATTTTACAAAAATCCATTTTTCTTCCCCATTCTGATGCTCGGTCTGAACTTCAGCAAGTCGTCTTCACCACAACTAGATGCCTAAATGCATTGAGTTGCTGCCATATGATTGGCTGCTTAGAAATTTGTTACCAAGCAATTGGCCGGTGGGTCTCTCTCTCGTCCTGATGCCTGGGCTGCCGTCCGAATGGTCTTTGCGCACGTCCACTGTCGCCCCCCTCGCTATATATCCCGGGCTCTTTTTGCCCATCTGTAGACCTGAGAACAGCATAGCATGTGCCGGCGGATGGAGGGGGCGAGAGGAGAGCGGACACACATCCGCTCTCCTCCACTGCTTTTCTTTTTTTTTTTTTTTTTTTTTTTTTAATTTCTTTATTTAGGGGAATGCTTGAAATGGAGGCATTAGCAATTAGACATATGCCGGTTTTCGGTAATTCGATATATTGCGGTATTGCATAGTCACGGTATTGTTATTGTGGCATTTTTAAAATACCGAGTTTATCTGCTCCTGGGTCTCACTTGTGAATTGATACATTTCAGTGAGCTGGATGACTCATTCACTCACACAGCTAAGCCTTTCAGCATCAGTCTGCCAGTAACTATAAACAAAAATGATTACATTGTATCTTTTCCTTCCCTCTGCCAGGGAGAAAGGAAGTTTAACCTCTTAAAGACTGGACCTTTTTCTGACACTTGTTGCTTGCAAGTTAAAATCAGTTTTTTTTTGCTAGAAAAGTACTCAGAACCCCCAAACATTTTATATATTTTTTTAGCAGAGACCCTACAGAAAAAAATGGCGATTGTTGTAATATTTTATGTCACACTGTATTTGCGCAGCAGTCTTTCAAACGCAATTAATAGACTTTAATGAATAAAAAAAAAAAAAAAAAACGTAACAGTAAAGTTATCCCAATTTTTTTTTTTTTTGTTACACAGAGAATCGTGATCTTTATTCCAAGCTAAAAAATCGTGATTCTCATTTTGGCCAGAATCGTGCAGCTCTATATAATAATAATAATAATAATAATAATAATAATTTATAGATAAAAACACCGGTCCTCCTGCAGGTTTAACCAATTAATGACTTTACTATTGCTTTAGGCCTGGTTCACATGTATGCGGGTTGGGGGCCCACATTTGCACAGGCATAGCAGCCCATTGATGTGAATGGGCTTGAGCTGCTATGCCTGCGTTTTCAGCTGAAAAAAGGTGCATGCAGAATTTAAAAAAATGCAGTGGCCATGAAATCCATCCTTCTTTTGCACCATGCGACTTACCTGCCGTTGCTGCACACGCAAACTGTTTTTAAATGCCGTGCCCACGTATACAAAAAATGCAGAAAGCTTGCCAGAGCAGGAACTGCAGGTTAGTCGCATGGTGCAAAAGCAGGATGGATTTCAAGGCCACTGAATTTTAAAAAAATGCTGCATGCACCTTTTTTCTGCGGAAAATGAGGGCATAGCAGCCCGTTCAAATCAATGGGCTGCTATGCCTGTGCAAATGTGAACCGCCAACCCGCATACATGTGAACCGCCAACCCGCATACATGTGAACCGCCAACCCGCATACATGTGAACCGCCAACCCGCATACATGTGAACCGCCAACCCGCATACATGTGAACCACCAACCCGCATACATGTGAACCAGGCCTAAAGCAATAGTAAAGTAATTTATAAACAACACCTCCTTCAGGTTTAACCACTTCTTGACCACAAGGATTTGCCCTCTTAATGACCAGGCCATAGGATCGGAGCCGAGCGCCAGGACCAGTTATCACCAGTTAGGCCAGACACTGCTTGATGACCTATTTTAGGCCTGGTTCACAGAGTCTGTACTGACTGACTATATAATAATGTGCATAAGTGAACCAAAGCCCCTAAATTCAGCAATGAAATTGAAGTGAGGTGGAAATTTAATAATTTAAATTTAATAATAGAATACCGTGATAATACCGTATACCGTGGCAAAACCTTAATCAATTAATCGCAGCATGAAAATCTGATACCGTCACAAGCCTATTAGCAATACATGGCATCATCGTCCTGAGGTCAGGATGGTACATATGGCATCATCGTCCTGAGGTCAGGATGGTACATATGGCATCATCGTCCTGAGGTCAGGATGGTACATAATAAACATTACACAAAAAAATAAATAAAAGGGTGAGACCTATTAATCGCAATCTATACCAACTGTCTTTCGGTTAGCAAAGCATAACTAGCCATACAAAGTATTGCCATATAATAGACAGTGCTAGAGGGAGACCGTTCTGTATGGGCTAATGGCGCTTTTCCACTGCATGGAACCGAACGGTTCGGCTCGCTTTTGTGCTTTTCCACTGCATGGTACCGCATGGTACAGTGTAGGAACTGTTCGGTACGGCGGCGCTTTTCCACAGCATGGAACCGAACGGTACGGCTCTCAAAAACAGTACCACCTCGACTGTGGTTCCAAAAGGTTCCATACCCGGTACCATATCCCACAATCCTTTGCATGCAGTCACTACTCGGGCCAAGCAGGGCCGAGTAGAGCCGAGCCGGTACTTGCAGTGGAAAAGTGCCATAAGTGAGAGGAGGAAGACCCCCCCCCCCCCCCTTCAATGATCTTTTAATGTCAGCAAGGTTTTCCTTTTGTTTGTGTATTGGGAATGTGGATTGCCCTGTCTCATTGTAAGTGCTAATGACCTCCCATTGTTCTGTGTCTGGCTATTGTGTACATTGATTGCCCCCTGGGGGCCTCTGTCTCATTGCACATGGCAGTCCTTCTGGTCAAGCTATCTGACCAATCCCTGCTGACTCATTTTCAAGTCCTCATTTGCATGGCTAAGGAGGACCTGAAGGGGAACTGCAGGTACTTTACAATTGACCAATAGGAAAGCGGTTGTTGGGGGCGGGATGTTCCAAATTCTGTATATAGTCTTGTTCAATAAAGTTGTTTTGAGTTCCTTCACCCTCAATCTAGAGTTCTGTCTCTTATTGGGGGAATCTGCTGCAAGGGATTGCTATGGTCTTCCATACTCCCTTGGATAATCACTGAGCTCTTGTAAGAGCTTGTGTAAGAGCTTGTTCGTGCTGCACTCTCTGGGGAAAGAGAGGTTCACCCACGGGAACCTGGAGCCTTGTCGTAGGTCCAGGGTGGGTAGGAGATGCCAAGACCCTAACAAAGCTGCGGCGGTTCGTGGAGTCTGTGAAGTGCTTACGGTGTCTGGTGGAGTGCTTGGAGCCCTCGGGAAGCACTAGGAGCATCTGGCAACTGAGGTACTCGCTCAGGGGTGCCTTGATCCGTTACAGCATCTATCTCTTGTAGTAAAGCAAATCTCCTGAGCTCAAGTAGAATATGACGGAGAGGAGAGAGATGCACTTCAGACTCAGGTGGAAAAAAGCCAATGGTCTTGCTGCCCCCCTCAAGATCAAGGGTATCCAGAACCAACTGAGAGAAAAGACAAAAGAAAAAGGGGCGCACCGACCTAGTGCATCACCACTAAAACCATTTATTAAAAAGTATACAATATACTCACAAAACAGGTGTGATAATACACACATCAACATTGCATATACAATCTCCAAGGTCCCATACGTAGCAAATTGGCATGCAGAGTGTCACATGGGGCTGCTGTGGCTGGTCTGACGCGTTTCAGGGGCGAACCCCCTTCCTCAGAGCCAGAAAAATTGCTGCTGGGCCACACTTCGGAAGGCCAAGGAATAAATGGGAGCTGGCCAAACGCGTCAGCCCAGCCACAGCAGCCCCATGCGACACTCTGCATGCCAATTTGCTACGTATGGGACCTTGGAGATTGTATATGTAATGTTGATGTGTGTATTATCACACCTGCTTTGTGAGTATAATGTATACTTTTAATATTTTAATAAATGGTTTTAGTGGTGGTGCACTAGGTCTGTGCGCCCCCTTTTTTCTTTTGTCTTTTTTCGCATCTATCTCTTGGTCGGCATTGGAACCCACTGACCTCTCAACCCTAATGTAATGATAACTGCACACTAGACATTCTTACCAGATGGTTTGTGCATCCTCCTTGGAATGTTTCCCTCATTGCTGTGTTTTTCTCTTACAGCCCACACCTGTTATCCTGCTGAAGGAGGGCACAGACACCTCGCAGGGGGTGCCGCAGCTCGCCAGCAACATTAATGCCTGCCAGGTGATCGCCGAAGCCGTTCGCACCACCCTGGGCCCCCGCGGCATGGACAAACTCATCGTAGATGACCGAGGTGAGCCAGGAACAGAGCCTGGAACTATGGCAGGGAGATGAGAGAATCCCGAGGGTGACTCGCCCCAGCCAACTGAAATATTCATTTTGGGTTCACATAATCTATTGGCTGAAGCATTAGGATGTTTTGCTGATACAGGACACGTGTGCAGATATTAATTGTTCAGTAAATAGAAGGTAATTTTATGGAAAACCAGCCTTACTTTCATCTTGTGAGTGCCAGTCTTCCGTGGTGTGACTAGGAGTGCCCACTCCCCCAGACTGACACCCTGCCGGCCCCTCCCACCAGTGTGGTTATGAGTAAGCGATCTCCAGTATCGTGAAATGCATCAACCTGTTGCATGTCCCCGTGATGTGCTGTCTGCATTTTATTTATGGTGAGGAATAAATGTATCAATTTTTTTTATTAAGTTCCTGAGTGCGGTCACTTTTTCTCTGACTGTGGAGCCCCTCCCACCAGCCATGATCTGACTGCATTGCTTAACCACTGGCCGACCGCAATACGTAAATAAATATATACGTTGCGGTTTGCAAGTGGTTTACCTGTGTTATGGCTGAAGTGATCAGCCTTTTTTTTTTCACCCAGCATCTGGCTTTATCGTGAAAGCTGTCTGAGCAGCTAATTAGCTGCTGGATTGCTTTCAGAAGCAGCGGGAGGGGACGTCCCCCAACAGCCTCCCACCGGTGTTTCTGGCATACCGTTTCTGCCGCTTCACCTGAGAAACGATCCGACGGTGCATCTGGCTGCTCCCATAGGCAATCAAGTGGATAGTCTTTGATCGACTCTATGGCCTTGACAAAGTGTCAAAAGTGTCCGATAATCAGCCGCAGTTATGCTATACACCAGGGATCTCCAAACTTCGGCCCTCCAGCTGTTGCGGAACTACACATCCCATGAGGCATTGTAAAACTCTGACATTCACAGACATGACAAGGCATGATGAGAATTCTAGTTCCTGAACAACTGGACGGCCATAGTTTGGAGACCCCTGCTATATCTCTCTATATATATATATATATATTACTGATTGCCTCCATTACTAGTAAAAAAAAAAACTTGTATGTATCCCATAGTTTGTAGACACTATGTTCCCGTAAACCAATCAATATATGCTTATTGGGATTTTTTTTTACCAAAAACATAGCCGAATAAATATTGGTCTAAATTTTAGGGAGAAATAAAACATTTTTTATTGTAAATGTTTTATAACCAAAAAATAATTATATATATAATAATATATAATTATTTTTTTTTTATAGCGCAAAAAATAACACAGAGGTGATCAAATACCACCAAAAGAAACTTCTATTTCTGGGGGGGGGGGGAAAAGAATTATATAAATTGTATTTGGGCACAGTGTTGCATTAATGCGCAATTGTCAAAGTAACGCAGTGCCGTATCCCAAAAAATGGCCTGGCCACGAAGGGTACATCTTCCGGAGGACAAGTAGTTAAAAACTGGTTAGCATGGTGATGACGGGGGGAGGTTGGCACCAGGAGGGTAAAATATAAGCAGAATAAACTTCAGCTTTTAAAGTGTAGGTTCACCCGTTCACAAAAAAATGAAAAGGTGATCGAACACCCTGACCGCCCCCCCTGGTCCCCACTCAGCTTGCTTCCTTGGGTAAGCCAGCACGTGACCAATCAGAATCGCTCTGATCTGTCCTAGAAACCCTAATGAAATGAGGGAGAAGCAGGGCTTTCAAATCCCCAGGCAGCTAAGCAACCATGGAGGTAAGTACCAGGAGGAGGTTGGGGGTTTAGAATGTACACTTTTTTTTATTCTTTTTGAAAAGGTGCAAGTTTATTCCCACTTTAAAAAAAAAAAAATGTTTGCATGAAACACTTCTCCGAAAAGCAGAAGGAGAATTTTTTAAAAGTGATTTAATAGGCAAAAATATCTTCCTTTCATAGTTATTTGTATCGGATGCGGCTGCCATATTTGAACACGCTGATTTTATTTTAGGTAAAGCCACTATATCCAACGATGGTGCCACCATTCTGAAACTCCTGGACGTGGTACATCCCGCTGCCAAGACCCTGGTGGATATCGCCAAGTCACAGGACGCCGAGGTAAAAAAAAACTTGTGATGAATCCTTATGAATGAATGAATCCCTTTTTTTTTTTTTTTTTTTTTTTTTTTGTAATCGGTTTATTAGCGTGCTCTAGCGATTCCCTCTCCCTGTCCTGTCAACCCCCCAACACACACACACACACTATATACTTTTATATGGCTTCTCCTGTTTGAAGCTGAAATATGGAGGCTTTCCTTGTGTCTCTGTGCTAATGATCAGCTGGCTTCAGTTCTTTTAACCACTTGCCGACCGCCGCAAGTACATATACTGCGGCGGTCAGCCCCGTGCAGGCAAAGTGACGTATGGGTACGTCACTCGCTTGCAAGCCAATAGGGGGCGAGTGACCGGCGGCTCCGATGTCCGCCGGTCACTCGCGATCTCCCGCTGGAGAGGGAGGAAGGCAGACGGCTGATGTAAACAAAGCCGTCTGTCATTCTCCCTGATGTAACTGCAGAGATCATACGATTCTACATGATTGTATGTCTCTGTGGTTACATCAAAAGCCACGTCCCTTGACAGTTAGAAGCACTCCCCTAGGGACACACTTGACCCTTTGGGGCTCTTTAACCACTTGCCGACTGCCTAACGCCGATCTACGTCGGCAGTCAGCCCCTCACAGGCAAAGTGACGTAGGGCTACGTCACTAGCTTGTGAGGGTCTAGGGAGCGAGCGCGCGCCCCCGCTCCCGCGTGGTCACGGACCCCCCCCCGCGCATGTGACCAGCGGACCCGATGTCCGCCGGTCACTCGGCGATCGGCGGGGGAGAGGGAGAATGTCAGGCAGCTTGTGTAAACAAGCCACCTGTCATTCTCCTCGCTGTAAAGACACTGATCAAACGGATCTAGTATGTAGATCCGTTGATCAGTGTCCTTACAGCTCAAGCCACAGCCAATCACAGTAGAAAGCACGCCCCTAGGGACACACACAGCCCCTCCCTTCCAAATAAAGTTAACCCCTTCACAACCAGTGTATTTTTACAGTAACAGTGCATATGTATAGCACTGATTACTGTAGAAATGTCACTGGTAACCCCAAAAGTGTCACAAATGTCAGTCAAGGGTCCGATCTGTCCGCCCCAATGTCGCAGTACCGCAAAAAAAATCGCAGATCGCCGCCATTACGCGTTAAAAAAAAAAAAAATGACAAAAATCTTTCCCTTTGTTAGTAAACGCGATAACTTTTGCGCAAACCAATCAAAATACGCTTTTTGCGATTTTTTTTTTTTTTTTTTTTTTTTTTTTTTTTTTTTTTTTGCCAAACATATGTAGCATAAAACAAATTGGCCGAAAATTTTAAAAAAATTTGATTTTTACTTTTTTTTTTGGGGGGGAATTTCATATAAAAAAAATGTGAAAAATATTGTTATTTTTGCAAAATTGACGCTCTTTTTTTGTTTATAGCGCATGATCAAAAAATCGCACAGGTGATCAAATACCACCAAAAGAAAGCTCTGTTTGTGGGAAAAAAAGGACGTCAAATTCGTTTAGGTACAGCGTCGCACGACCGCGCAATTGTCCGTTAAATTCACGCAGTGCCGAATCGCAAAATACCCCCTGGTCAGGAAGGGGGTAAATTCTTCCGGGGCTTAAGTGGTTAACACGGTCCGCCTCCGTAGGCGGATCCGTGCTTCTCAGCGGGGATCGGTCCGCCGATCCCCACTGAGCCGGCGGATGACAGCTCCGTCTCCGCTTGCAGTGCGGAGAGGGAGGTGTCACCGCCCCCGCTGCTCTCTATGGGGGATCGGATTAGAGCGGACCGCCGGTCCGCTCTCATCCGATTCCATCCGATCCCCAGGACGGATGGAAAATAGGGTTTCCATCCATCCGGATTTCACGGACAGGATCGGATGCGGGTGTCAGCAGACATGTCACCGCTGACATCTGCTTCTCCATAGGGCTGAATGGGGCATCCGATCAGATCCGCCTAAAAAACTGACAGGCTGATCTGATCAGAACACCCGTATGAGAGAGCCCTTGCTCTCTAATAAAGTTAACCCCTTCCCTGCCAGTGTCATTATTACAGTAACAGTGCATATGTATAGCACTGATTACTGCAGTAATGTCACTGGTACCCCCAAAAGTGTCAAAAATGTCAGTCAGGGGTCCGATCTGTCTGCCGCAAAGTCGCAGTCCCACAAAAAACAAAATCGCAGATCGCCGCCATTACTAGTTAAAAAAAAAAAAAAAACAATAAAAATGACAAAAATCTTTCCCGTAGTTAGTAAACGCAATAACTAACTTTTGCGGAAACCAATCAAAATAAGCTTATTGCAATTTTTTTTTTTTTTTTTTTTTTACCAAAAATATGTAGCAAAAAACAAATTGGCCTAAAATGTTAAATTTTGATTTTTTTTTTTAGTTGGGGGGGGGGGGGAATTTCATATAAAAAAAAAAAATGTGAACAATATTGTTATTTTTTCAAAATTGTTGCTCCTTCTTTTTTTTTTTTTTTTTTGTTTTTTTTTTTGTTTATAGCGCAAAAAGTAAAAATCGCAGAGGTGATCAAATACCACCAAAAGAAAGCTCTGTTTGTGGGGAAAAAAAGGACATCAATTTAATTTGGGTACACGACCACGCAATTGTCCGTTAAAGTAACGCAGTGCCGAATCACAAAATATGGCCTGGTCAGGAATGGGGTAAAATCTTCCGGTCTTAAAGCGGTTAAAAATACGCTCATTGAGAATTTTTTTGTCGAAGACATGTAGCTTAATACATTTTGGCCTAAATATGACAAAAATTGAATATATTGGATATTTTTTAACTGTCAAAGTAGAAAAATATTGTTGTTTTTTCTAAATTTTCGCTCTTTTTTTATTAATATCGCAAAAAATGAAAAGCGCAGAGGTGATCAAATACCACCAAAAGAAAGCTCTGTTTGTGGGGGAAAAAAGGACGTAAATTTCGTTTGGGTACGGCGTTGCATGACCGCGCAATTGTCAGTCACACAGTGCCAAGTTGGCCTGGACGTCAAGCCGGGAAATCCTCCGGTGGTTAATGAACCCGCTCCAGGCAGGCACATGCAGCGACTGGCTGGGGTTGCACAGGATCTCCGGCATCCACCTTCTCTCCCCTTCAGGCATAAGCTAGTTCTACTGATGCCGGGTTAGGTCATATGGGCATCCCCCCCCCCCGATGGGTTTCACCCAGTGGGTTTAACCATTGGATAAAGCTTTCAGCGGAGTGCAAAACAGATCAATGTGTTTGTTTCGGGATGAGGGAAGCTCATACATTGCTGATGTGAGAGTATCTTTGTAGCGGTGTCTATAGGCATTGTGAAGTGACTATTGTGGCCCCATAGTGGTTACTGAGATGTCTCCTTGTGTTTTCAGGTCGGCGATGGAACTACGTCTGTCACACTGATTGCTGCTGAGTTTCTGAAACAAGTGAAGAGCTATGTGGAGGAGGGGCTGCACCCGCAGGTCATCATCCGGGCATTCCGGACTGCGACACAACTAGTGAGTACCGGTCCTATCAGCCATACTGCAGTCTGAATAGAGAGTTTTACAGACAGCTAGATTTACCCCACAAGAGAATGGGTCCTTCTAGTAAAGCCATCACCATGTCCGAGGGCGCCATCACCATGTCCGAGGGCGCCATCACCATGTCCGAGGGCGCCATCACCATGTCCGAGGGCGCCATCACCATGTCCGAGGGCACATTATAAGGTTTTCTTGTAAGTAAGCCCCCCCCCCCCCGTGCACATCCTCATCAGGATTATCATATCTTTTTGGGCTCCTGAACCATTGATGTGGTGCCCGTGCTCCTTCTACAGCTCTAGGATTTCTACTTGACCTCCAGGTTTAAATGTAAAACATGTAAAAAAAAAAAAAAAAAAATTGTATAAATGTAACAAGCGGTATTTTTATGCTAGAAAATTACTTGGAGCCCCCAAACATTGTATATTTTTAAAGCAGAGGCCCCAGAGAATAAATTGGTGGGTGTTGCAATTTTTTATGTCTCGTTATTTGCGCAGTGGTTTTTCAAATGCAATTTTCCCCAGTCATCCTCCAGGACAGTCACATGAGAGATAGGCTCCACCTCCGGCAGGAAACACAAGCACACAAGTTTTAAAACAGGCTGTTCCTAGGCTGCCCCCCCCTCAGTTCTTGTGTTTCCTGCGTCCTGCAAACACCGGCACAAGAGGGGACAATTCCCCAGTTTGTTATTTTAGGTCTGGGAACAGGTTTTTTTTTACCCACGGCAGGCGTCCCTGGGTACCTCCTGCACCCCCCCCCCCCCGTGGTACAGCTGACAAGGCAGTCAGTCACAGGCTGTGGGGTGAAGGAGGAAAGAGGGGTGGGGGGGAAAAAAGGGTAAAACCACCCATCATCAGTATTCTGGAACCCGCAGAAACTCCCACTACTTTTTTGGGGGGGGGGACACAATGTTTTGCTCCTGCATATCCCACCAGCCTCGATCCTCGGTAGCTTGATGCAATTGTCAGGAGAAATGTCACCAGCACACCATGGTTCTCCAGAATGGCCTCTCCTGCCGGCAATTCAATCCAGTCACAGTGCTCACTGAAAATAATCCCCCTCTTCAATGCCCCCCCCCCCTCACAGATCCTTAGCGGCCCACCATGCTGACCCGCTTTCCCTCCGCCCTCTCCCGCTGGCTGCATCTGCTGCCCGGGAGATCGGTGGCTGTCAGGATGGAAAGCAGGGTGGCTGATAAACGTGTCGCCTTTCTTTCCTGAATGAACAGAACGCAGCACCAATCGCTTCTGTTCATTCATTACTGAAGTATAGTAAACTGTGTTTACTATACTTCAGTTTGTGAATGAATTGGAGTCTCTGTACAGTCTCCTATTCATTCACTTACAGTGTCTTCAGTCCCTTTCTCAGTCTCTAAAAAAGAGACATTTAGGGGTCTTTTTAGACACCTGATGTGTCTCCGTCCCAATTATTATTATTTTTTTTTTTTTTTAAATGAAAAACGATTTAAAAATTAAGTTGCAATAGTATAGTAATAAATATTACTCACTGCGCATATCCCTATTGGAAAAACACTGTGTTAAGGAAATGATATAGTATGTAGGTGCATCCACTATACGTGATTGGATTGCTGCTGTGGACAACCCGAAGGTGTAATGTATAAAATATTACCCACAGTGCATTTCCTGTTACAATAAATAGTGTAAATAGTATGGTGAGACAATATGTGGTCTCTTGATACCTCTATTGAATATTGTGTACTTTTGCTTATCTGTGGACTAAATTAAAGTGCAAGTGCTGTGTTAATGTGACTATATAACAATCAGTGCAGCAAATTAATATATGTACACATAAATATGACACAATAAATAATCCAATATTACTGAAAAGTAAAAAATTGCAAAAATATATCTTGAATGCAATAATGTGCAAAGTAGGAGAAGTTCAAAGAGTTATAAGGTGCAAAAAGTGATGTCCATGTAGTCCAAATAATTTATGATGGTTATCCCAACTGGGTAAGCTAGCTTCAATGACGATGTTCCAAAATAACACTTTGTGCAATAGTGGTGACACCCTCTGTGCTCCTGTGTTTGGTGAAATAAGAAATGCAAACTCACCAGATGGTGTTGACCCCCAGTACCTTACGGTAAGTGGGTCAATAAGGCTTGTAGGTAGATGTCCAGCGGGGGTCCCAGCCGTCCGTGCCCGGGTGGTCCTGGATCCTCTTTATTAGTAGATTCCTATGACCGTGTTCACACCATCGACAATTTCACTTCAAGTAAAGAAGGAAAGAATCCACACTCCACCATCACAGGAGTGAGCTCTTTCTCTGATTCAAACACCATCACCTGCACTTTCCCTCCCTGACACAATAGCTCTGAGCTCAGATTGGGTGTGCCTGTCAGTTTTTTTGTTTTTTAGGCAGACCCGATGGAACCCTCTGACTTATGTCCATTTACACCTGCCTACATCCAATCCGCTAAAAACAGCTGGATGGGGGTCCATTCACCATCTGTATGGCATCTGTATTCCCCATCCGACCGCCTATAATGGAGAGCGGGTTGGGTTTGTGTCCATTCTGCATAAGTGGAGCAGATACGTCCCTACATTGACCCCTGCTGCCTCCATAAAGAGTACCTGTCACATGCCTATGTTGCCACAAGGAGGTTTTACATTCATTGTAACAGCAATAAAAGTTAACAACAAAAAAAATAAGGCTGCATTCACATGTCAGCTTATAATCGCGGGCAGAACCGCCGCGGTTCCGCCCACGATTCGGAGATTTATTGCAAATCGCGGGACGCCTAGCGTTGCCCGTTGATTTGCAATAGCCCCCCAAACGCCGAGCGATGTTGCCGCGATTTACGCCCGCCGAATCGCGGCAAAATCGCGGGACGCAATACGCTCCAAAGAAGTACAAGAGCTTCTTTGGAGCATATTGCGTCCCGCGATTTTGTTTGCGCGATGTTGCTGCGATTCGGCGGGCGTAAATCGCGGCAACATCGCTCGGCGTTTGGGGGGCTATTGCAAATCAACGGGCAACGCTAGGCGTCCCGCGATTTGCAATAAATCTCCGAATCACGGGCGGAACCGCGGCGGTTCTGCCCGCGATTATAAGCTGACATGTGAATGCAGCCTAAAGCAACAGGGTGTAAATAAAATTATTAATTAAAGAAAAAAAAAAAAAGGAAAGTGCCCTGTGCTAGTGTACAAAGGCGAATGCGTGCGTCGACGCAAATAGTGATCGTGAGGTATCGCG
>NC_138768.1:859985093-860152593 GCF_965119305.1 Pelophylax lessonae
CTTAAAGGGTCAGTCCACTCAAAGCTGACGGTTCAGTTTTCAATGGAGAGGAAGATATTCCTGTCAGAGTTCACATCTCAGTTCCCATGCAAGGGGGGTCTCACTTATGCCGTGGCAATTTTTTAAGCAAGAGTGAAACACCTTTCTAATAGTCATGACAAGTAAGTGGACTAACCCTTTAAGTTTCTTTTTTTTTCTTTTTTTTTTTTTTGGGGTTTAGCCTCCAGGGTAAAGTATGAGGCTAGTCGATTTTCAAGTATGGAGTCAGTAAAATGCAGATTGGTGTTCCCATTGATAAAGTGTTCCTTTAAAGGGCCAGGCCTCCTCCTAAGATTATCTGTGCTTGTTGTCCAGGGTCCCCCCCTTTTGGTGTAGAGGATAATGCTGCCGTAAGAAAAAGACCCTCACAAAATTTCCTGGAAAAGTTTTTGAAAAAATCTGCATCTCCCGGTAAACTCCACGTCTGATGACCAGAAATCCTTTGCTGACCATCTTCCAATTCCTGGCCAGCCCGGCGATCGCTCCACGTGTGGAGACACCTGTGTGTTGTGCTGGGTGAAGACATATGGACCTCCTCTGTCTTGAAGTCCAAGGCGTTGGTTCACTAGAGGTTCTTAAGGCGGTTGTACATTTCACGCTTGCTCTTGTCACCGGCCCAGGTTCTGCTCTTGCTGCGGAAAAGCTTCAGGTGTTCTCGAAAGTCCTTGTGGTCCATGGGGCAGTAAGACTGGGGCTCGCAATGTGTCTGAATGCAAGATGGAGGATAGACGTTAGACACAATGACCTTCAGCAGAGGACATCACACATGGCCAAATCTCTATGCCAGGGATTCCCAAACTACGGCCCTGCAGCTGTTGCAGAACTAAACATCCCATGAGGCATTGTAAAACTCTGACATTCACAGACATGATGGGAATTGTAGTTCCTGAACAACTGGAGGGCCGTAGTTTGGGAATCCCTGCTCTATGAAATTCTACCCATGCCATACCTGGACCAGTAAGAAGTCGTAAAACAAATCTAAAAACCTGACAGGGGTTCTAACCTTGGCTCACTCTACAAGAAACCATTTCCACTGCGACACCAGAAGTGAGAGAAAGTCATGGACCAGAATAAACTATCCCTCGAGGAAAAGCCAATAGGGTTTGAAGGTCCTGAATAAGCCCCCGTTCTTCAGGGCTGAAGAGGTTCAAAAGTCTGAAATCTAGACCAGACAAGCTAAAGCAATACACAGGGCTCCCAACAGAACCATCTGCATTAGATTACCTGTGCTGTTGATACAATTTTGGCCCAGATTTCAGACTTATGATCTTTTTCAGCGCTGAAGGAGGAGGACTTAACCCCAAAACATGTTGGTTTTTCTTTGTTATTTTATTTAAGATCCCCCAAAGAAAAGCCAAAAATGTTTGGGATTAAGTCCTCCTTCAGGGCTGAAGAGGTTCAAAAGTCTGAAATCTGGACCAGACAGACTAAAGCAATACACAGGGCTCCCAAAAGAGCCATCTGCAGTAGATTACCTGTGCTGTTGATACCATTTTGGCCCAGATTTCAGACTTTTGGTCTTTTTCAGCCCTGAAGGAGTTGGACTTAACCCCAAAACGTGTTGGTTTTTCCTTGTTATTTTATTTAAGATCCCCCAAAGAAAAGCCAAAACGTTTTAGGATTAAGTCCTCCTTCAGGGCTGAAGAGGTTCAAAAAAGTCTGAAATCTGGACCAGACAAGGTAAAGCGAGGCACAAGGCTCCCAAAAGCACTATCAGCTTTAGATTATCCTTTCTGTTGATACCATTTTGGCCAAGATTTCAGACTTTTGATCTTTTTTAGCCCTGAAGGAGGAGGACTTAACCCCGAAACGTGTTGGTTTTTCTTTGTTATTTTATTTAAGATCCCCCAAAGAAAAGCCAAAACGTTTTTGGATTAAGTCCTCCTTCAGGGCTGAAGAGGTTCAAAAAAGTCTGAAATCTGGACCAGACAAGTTAAAGCGAAGCACAAGGCTCCCAAAAGCACCATCAGCTTTAGATTATCCTTTCTGTTGATACCATTTTGGTTCAGATTTTAGACTTTTGAGCCTTTTCAGCCCTGAAGAAGGAGAGCTTAACCCCAAAACGTGTTGGCTTTTCTTTGGGAGATCCTAATTAAAATACCATTCTGGGCTTTTATAGATGGAGCAGCATTTTTGATCTTTCCTATCTATAAAGTTGGGGGGTGGTTGGTATTCCTGTCCTTCCGGTCTTTACACTGACCTGATAGCTGGGGAAGAATTCCTTGTAGCCTCCCTTCAGTATGTACAATTCTGGGTAATGGAGTTTTGGGTACTCATTGCTGTTCCTGTCCTGCTTTCTAACATAACGGCACCTGTGAAGGACACCAAGAAAAGGATTAGATCTTGATTATATCAGGAGTCTTAAGGAATCTTTTTACAGCTGCAACAAGAACTTACATGCGAGGCCCGCGCTCGGAGGAGAATTCACAGTGGAAGATGATGATGACCCGTTTGTCTGGGCTGGTCGGGACAATTGGCCTTTTCATGAGAAATTCCTCTATGTCTTGCTCCAGCGGGAGATTTACTGCACCCTAAAATAGAAATAATTTCATGAGAAACCCGGCACTACCAAAAATATTACTACAGAACCACATATAGAGCCCACCAACATATTACTACAGAACCACATCCAGAGCCCACCAACATTATTACAGAACCACATCTATAGCCGACCAACATTACTACAAAACCCCATCCAGAGCCCCCCAACATATTACTACAGAACCACATCCAGAGCCCCCCAACATATTACTACAGAACCACATCCAGAGCCCATCAACATTACTACAGAACCACATCCAGAGCTCGCCAACATATTACTACAGAACCACATCCAGAGCTCGCCAACATAGTACTACAGAACCACATCCAGAGCCCCCCAACATATTACTACAGAACCACATCCAGAGCCCACCACTATCAACACTTTATTACCATCAAACCTCATTCAGGGTCCACCACTACCAAAACATTATTATGGAAACCCATCCAGAGCCTGCCACTACCAACACATACTGTATATACCATGGGACCCCATCCAGGGCCAGCCACTACTATCACGTTATTACCATGGAACCCCATCCACAGCAAGCCACTACCAACACATATATACCATGGAACCCCATCCAAGACCTGCCACTACCAACACATTATTACCATAGAACCCCATCCAAGAACTTCCACTACCAACACATTACCATAGAACCCATCCAAGACCTGCCACTACCAATACATTATAACCACAGAACCCCATCCAAGACCTTCCACTACCAACATATTATCATTATGGAACCCCTTCCAGAGCCTGCTGTCACTCACTTTGATGTGTCCTCCCTCATACTCGTATGGGTATCGGCAATCTACAATGACGTATTGCTCAATGCGATCCCTGTACTTCCCACTCAGCACGTCATCCATCTGATCAGAGAAGAAAAGAAAGAAGAAAAAAAAAGTTAAAGAGCAGTTCATGGTCAAACCTGGGAGCATTTAGTAAACTACTATTACTATCCAGCAAGCAATGCAACTAAAGCTGCTGACAGGGTGCACAGGCAGTACTGCTGGACTGGGCCCCATTAGGTCAGCAGTGGGGCCCAGGTCAAGCAAGGGCTGAAAATATGTGGCTGCAATGCAGCGTCATTTCAGCAAAGTGCAAGAGAACAGTGGCAGCATCAGTTTAAATCTCTCCTCTGCTTTCTCCTCCTTCCCTCCTCAATCAATTGACAGAAGAGGAGTGCTGTGACACATTTACTTGCAAACTACATAGGCAAGTGAAAAAGTTTGAGTGGTGGCAATTTTTAACACCAAGTTTTCTGTATGTGTGAGGCTACATGGAAGGTATTCCAACAACACCAGCGGATGTGTGCCAGGCTCATCAGCGGATGTGTTCCAGGATCACCAGCGGATGTGTTCCAGGATCACCAGCGAATGTGTTCCAGGATCAACAGCGGATGTGTTCCAGGATCAACAGCCCCTGTGTTCCAGGATCAACAGCCCCTGTGTTCCAGGATCAACAGCCCCTGTGTTCCAGGATCAACAGCCCCTGTGTTCCAGGATCAACAGCCCCCGTGTTCCAGGATCAACAGCCCCTGTGTTCCAGGATCACCAGCCCCTGTGTTCCAGGATCACCAGCCCCTGTGTTCCAGGATCACCTGCCCCTGTGTTCCAGGATCACCTGCCCCTGTGGTCCAAGATCACCTGCCCCTGTGGTCCAAGATCACCTGTCCCTGTGTTCCAGGATCACCTGCCCATGTGTTCCAGGATCACCAGCACATGTGTTCCAGGATCACCAGCCCATGTGTTCCAGGATCACCAGCCCATGTGTTCCAGGATCACCAGCCCATGTGTTCCAGGATCACCAGCACATGTGTTCCAGGATCACCAGCCCATGTGTTCCAGGATCACCAGCCCATGTGTTCCAGGATCACCAGCCCATGTATTCCAGGATCTCCAGCCCATGTGTTCCAGGATCACCAGCCCCTGTGTTCCAAGATCACCTGCCCCTGTTTTCCAGGATCACCTGCCCCTGTGTTCCAGGATCACCAGCCCATGTGTTCCAGGATCACCAGCCCATGTGTTCCAGGATCACCAGCCCATGTGTTCCAGGATCACCAGCCCATGTGTTCCAGGATCACCAGCCCCTGTGTTCCAAGATCACCTGCCCCTGTTTTCCAGGATCACCTGCCCCTGTGTTCCAGGATCACCAGCCTCTGTGTTCCAAGATCACCTGCCCCTGTGTTCCAGGATCACCAGCCCCCGTGTTCCAGGATCACCAGCCCATGTGTTCCAGGATCACCTGCCCCTGTGTTCCAAGATCACCTGCCCCTGTGTTCCAGGATCACCTGCCCCTGTGTTCCAGGATCACCAGCCTATGTGTTCCAGGATCACCAGCCCATGTGTTCCAGGATCACCAGCCCATGTGTTCCAGGATCACCAGCCCATGTGTTCCAGGATCACCAGTCCATGTGTTCCAGGATCACCAGCCCCTGTGTTCCAGGATCACCTGCCCTGTGTTCCAGGATCACCAGCCCCTGTGTTCCAAGATCACCAGCCCATGTGTTCCAGGATCACCAGCCCATGTGTTCCGGGATCACCAGCCCATGTGTTCCGGGATCACCAGCCCATGTGTTCCGGGATCACCAGCCCATGTGTTCCGGGATCACCAGCCCATGTGTTCCAGGATCCTTGATAAAAAACGATAAACTACTCAGCAGGGAGGCTGTGCTTTCTATATGCATTTTAATGCTTCATTTCCAAGTTTACCTGACCCTCTCCAGTGGTTACATGACAATGTAGGATAATGTGGCAGCACTATAACTCACCATTTCTGGGGTGATATACTTCAGATCCTGGTGTCTGCCTTCAACTGTCTTCAACAGGTATGTCTGTATAATAAAAAAATAAATTAAAAAAAGAGTCTATCATCAATACATGCACAAACGTAGCTTTGGACAACTAGAATCTGCTAAAATTATTCTATCATTGTGGATCTACGTGGTGGTAAAGGTTGGCCTACAGGGTTTAAAAGAATGCTGCCTCTTATTGGTTGTGTCTAATCCACCCGGTTTGTTCATCTAGAACAGGGATACTCAAATTACGGCCCTTCAGCTGTTGCGGAACTACACATCCCATGAGGCATTGTAAAACTCTGACATTCACAGACATGACTAGGCATGATTGGAATTGTAGTTCCTGAACAACTGGAGAGCCATAGTTTGAAGACCCCCTGCTCTAGAACCTCCTCCATGCACACAAAAAGGTGCTATTCTTACCCAATTCAACACAGCCCTTCAATTATATACATTTTATAAATCCAAGCTACTCTACTGATCATAGAATTACAAAGCCAGGGGAATTCTGGGACCCTATAGGCCACACCCCTTGCCCACCATACTTCTGATCTCTGTTCCCATTGCCTCACCTTAGAGGAATCGCCAATCAAGTCCATCTGGCTACTACTGTCCAAGACATGTTCAACCGTTGTGAGACACAGAGACTTGGACCGACCCAGTTTCATTTTCTAGAATAAAAACAAAATAGTAAAAGTTAATGCAACGCCAATAAAGCTATTGATCACGAAAAACAGCTAAAAAAATTAAACTTCAATAGAAAAGAACAGGGCCAAAAAGGCGATAGGCACACGCATTTGGGGTTTGACCGGTTTTGTGCTTCACAAAGCTCTGCTTCATGGTACAGTTAGGCAGGTGACATGTCTATTACCTGTGAAGCTTCATATGTCACCTCTCTGCTTGCAGTCCCCTTATTGGACAGCATCTGCCCTTTTCAGTAGGCAGGGAGGTGACAGCACTGACACGTTTTACCTACTAGGCTTAAATCATAGGAGGTCCGCCTAATGGGTGAAATGTGTCAGTCAGCAGAGTCATGTCTAATAAGGGAGATAATGCCTGCCAAATCTGATACCCGGTCAGAAAAAAAAAAAAAAAAATATATATATATATATATATATATATATATATACTGTATATATATACTGTATATATATATATATATATATATATATAACTTCTGTACGTCCAATTAAAGAGGAATTGCAAATCCAAGGGCACCAGCTAGTCATACAGAATTTCCACAATAATTCCAAAGACACACGTACCGGTTCCTCTATAACAAGCTTCTCATCATCGGCACCAGCTGAGCTCAGGTTCTTGTGCCGCTTAGATTTCACCGGCGTATCCTCATCAGCTGGGCGCTCCAGGCGCTTCAGGAGTGGTCGGATCACAGAGCTGGGCATAGAGGGCGAGCGGAAGAGGCGGCGACATTTGCTTCTGATCACCAATTCCTGGCATGGGTAAGAAAAAGAAGACGAAGGTTATACACCCTGACAACACCATCCTCTGGATTAATCTATCAAAATTCATTAATAAAAGAAATCAATGACTCAGCTCATCAGGCTCCAACCATTAGGGAAACACCGGCATTAGGTAGTCATACTTCAACATATGCAAATTTTTAAAAATGATTGCCATCCACATGCAAAGCATTAACTTACCGAGTCATCTTTCTTCAGTGGACCAGTCAGCAGGTTCTCCATGCCCGTGGGCAGGTTTGGCTCCCTCTGAAACAGAAAAAGCAAAAAAAAAACATAAGTGGGCAGAAGACAAATTCTAATATAAAGAAAATTGCAATATATAAAATAATAATAATATTATTATTATATTATACTGTTTTATATTAAAATGTATTATTATTTTATATTATTATTATTTTATAATATAATATAATACATTTTATTATATTATATATTAGCATGATTTATATTAGAATTTATTATTAAATAATAAAATCGAATATAAAACATTGTAATATATTATTAATATTATATTACAATGTTTTATATATAAATGTATTATTTATTTTATAATATTATATTTTATTATTATTTTAGAATATATTTTATTATATTATATTTTAGAATGATTTATATTACAATGTATTATTATTAAATAATAAAATCTAATATAAAAACTTTGTAATATATTATTGATAATATTTTATTACAATGTTTTATATATAAATGTATTATTTATTTTATATTACATTTTATTATTATTTTATTATATATTATAATATGATATATTTTATTATATTATATATTAGAATAATTTATATTAGAATTTATTATTTTTAAATAATAAAATCTAATACAAAACATTGTAATATATTATTATTATTATATTACAATGTTTTATATAATAAAATATTATTATTAATATTATTATATTACAATGTTTTATATGTAAATGTATTATTTATTTTATATTATTATTATTGTTTTATAATATAAAATATTTTATTATATTATATTATATTTTAGAATGATTTATATTAGAATTTATTATTAAAAAATAAAATCTAATATAAAACATTGTAATATATTATTATTACAATGTTTTATATATAAATGTATTATTTGTTTTATATTATTATATTTTATAATATAATATAATATATTTTATTATATATTAGAATGATTTATATTAGAATTTATTATTAAATAATAAAATCTATTATAAAACATTGTAATATATTATTAATATTTTATTGCAATGTTTTATATATAAATGCATAATTTATTTAATATTCTTATTTTCATATATTATATATTACAATGTTTTATATTAGAATTTATTATTATTATTATAATATAGTCTAATATAAAACATGTTTAAATAATAAAATATATTATATTATAAAAAAATAATAAATTCTAATAGAAAAAAATTGTAATTTATATGATAAAAAATAAAGTTGCGCTTTTTATTATTGTTGCTTTGTAGGTGTCTATCTCACATGTAAGTTGCTGCTTGAAGGTTTTTTTTATATAATTAGCGCAGTATATTTTCCTCATTGTAATATATATATATAATATAATAAAATATATTATAATTATAAAATAATTATAATATAAAATAATAATAAATTCCAATATAAAGAAATGTAATATATAATATATTCATACCTTAAATTAATAATAATAAATAATAAAATATAAAAAAACATTGCCAATAGCGTTTGGGGGCATTACGTAGAATAGAGCGAAAACTTTGATCGAATGACATTCCTTGGAATCGGTGCTTGCCACCACTTTTAACCACCAGTTTTCTAGGCATTGCAACGTCTATCAAGTACTGATGTAAAGCAGTGGGCAAATGTATGATAAAGTGTGACCACTGACTCCCATTAGCTGGTGCAAAAAAAATAAAAGTTTAATACCTTCACATCATCATCATCATCGATAATGTCCATGAACCCATCATCATCTTCATCCTCATGCACAGAGAAGGTTAGGGAGGATTTGCGCAAGCGGATGGGGCTCTCATCATCTACCTGAAACTCATTCCTTTCTGGTGAAAACTAAAGACAGGGAAAAAAAACACAATGTAAATCATCTCAACATTAGGAGGTCCATCTATAAAGCAGTGAATGTGACTTTCACCAAATATCCTCGGGCGGTGAAGCAATCACTGCCACGTAACACATGGACCAGGATGTATTCACCTGCAGTGAACATTTGGAGAATGCCAGATTTTAAAATTTGACTTTACCAGCACTGCAAGACTCTACAACCTGCAACACAGGAAAGGGACACAAAGACCACTTACCATAAGGGTTGGAGCAGAACATGGGCGGGGCTTGAGAGCGTCATCGCTGCGGCGTGGGAAGCGAGAAACTGGGCACATAAATGGCCGTTTGAAAAGGAAAACTTCCTATAAAAGTCCAGAGAAAAAAATAAATAAATTAAAAAGTGATCATTAATTGGAAATAATTCTCTTTTACAATAGACATTTCTTGTTGCCAAGTGCAGTAACCCACAGCAATCAATAGGTGGAGTCAGACCGGTACAAGGAGGATTCTTATTGGTTGGTATGAGTTTGGGGTACTTAAAGTGTAGGTCAGGACAAAAAAAACCCCAAAAAACATAAGAACATCTCTGCAAATACATTTCTCCATGTATCCGTTACTCTGCCAGAAATCTGGTGCACTCCTAACTTAGGGCTGGCAACATGGTGCCTGTACTACACTGAAATCCCAACCAGCATGGTCAGCCTTGGCTGCCGGACTCCAGAACTCCACCTATTCCTGCCCATCTCTGTCCATACATTTTTTTCCTGCAAAATGCCCCTGCCTCATCTCCCAAGAGCCAGATCACACACTGTGTGCAAGGAAAGGGCTCCTGGGAGATGTAATTCTGGGGGGGTGCCTACAACAATAGGAACTGATCTCTCAGTAGCTGCCCCTGCAAAAAAGTTACAAGCTTGGTGATGTCACGCAGTCTCCGAGGTTGCAGTGGGCTCAGCAAGGGGTCAAGGCCAAGTCCCAGAACCAAACCTATTGGCCCCCTGAGCCAAAAAAAACCCAGTCAATTGTTGTTGTTTATGCCCTGGGCTTGTCATCCTGCTGAAGCAGAGGGCCTGTGGAGGACATGACTGGGACAGCGTTGTGTACCAGAAATGAACCCATTGGTTCCTGGGCTTGTCCTCCTGCTGCTAAAGAGGGCCTGTCGATGACATGACTGGGACAACGTTGTGCCCCAGAAATGAACCCATTGGTTCCTGGGCTTTTCCTCCTGCTGCTAAAGAGGCACTGTGGAGGACATGACTGGGACAACGTTGTGCCCCAGAAATGAACCCCTTGGCTCTTGGGCTTGTCCCCCTGCTGCCGAAGAGGGCCTGGTGGAGGACATGACTGGGACAGCGTTGTATACCAGAAATTAACCCCTTGGCTCCTGGGCTTGTCCTCCTGCTGCTAAATAGGGCCCTGTGGAGGACATGACTGGGACAACGTTGTTCCCCAGAAATTAACCCCTTGGCTCCTGGGCTTGTCCTCCTGCTGCTAAAAAGGGCCCGGTGGAGGACATGACTGGGACAATGTTGTGCCCCAGAAATGAACCCCTTGGCTCCTGGGCTTGTCCTCCAGATGCTAAAGAGGGCCTGGTGGAGGACATGACTGGGACAACGTTGTGCCCCAGAAATGAACCCCTTGGCTCTTGGGCTTGTCCTACTGCTGCTAAAGAGGGCCTGTGGAGGACATGACTGGGACAGGGTTGTGTATCAGAAATGAACCCATTGGCTCCTGGGCTTGTCCTACTGCTGCTAAAGAGGGCCCGGTGGAGGACATGCTGGGACAGAGTTGTGCCCCAGAAATGAACCCATTGGCTCCTGGGCTTGTTCTTCTGCTGCTAAGGAGGGCCCGGTGGAGGACATGCTTGGGACAGCGTTGTGCCCTGGAAATGAACCCGTTGGCTCCTGGGCTTGTTCTTTTGCTGCTGCAGAGGGCAGGGTGGAGGGCATCACTGAAGCAGAGTTGAGTCTCAGAACTGCATATATTGCTCTTGGGCTTGCCCCCCTGCTACAGTGAGCTCAGTAAGAGTTCTCTGTATAAGAGCATGTTGGGTCATTACTGTATCTGCATTCCCCGTCAGTATAACTTACATTCTCCTTGTTGTCTGGTTCGGAAGGGCTGCTTTTCAGAGGACTGGTGACATCCAAGTCTGAGGTGCTGGAAAGTCTTCTCAGGGCTGGGCTGCCCCCAAGAAGTGTTACCTATAAAAACACAAGAACAAGCAGAGCCGTCAGGACTGAGATCAGAGAGGACAGGAAGGGAGCAATCAACAAAATTATCTCTGACCCCGCTAGGCCCAAATGGTGTCTCTTTTATGGTGAGCTCTGCCAGCAGAGGTTTCCAGATTACAGTCCTATCTGAGAAGGTATCTGATAGCAGAGGTCCAGCATATGGCTTCTCATTAACCCATCCTCCACAGGGTAACATGATAAGTAATCAATATACTCACCGGCAGTGACTGTCTTCTTCTCAGAGGCAGTTTGAAGCTGCAAAAGGAATGAGAAAGAAGAAGATAAATACAATGTGTCGTTTTGTGAACAGTTACCAAGTACTATTTGTGCATTCATCACAAGGCTTCCATTATTAAAGTATCAAGTCAAACTGGAGTTTTATGAAGACAACCCCCTTAGTACTCTCTAGATCAGCCTTTCTCAACCTCTTCAACACAGATGAACCCTTGTAGACGAAAAAGTCGGATGGCTGCACACCCACACTATACAAATCGGCTTTATTGAGACATCATGTAAGCACAAGGTGAGCTACAGGCAGGGGAGGAACAGATAGGTTGACGCGTTTCACACAGAAAACGTGCTTTGTCAAAACCACAACAGGGGAACCCTTGAAATAACTTTCTGGACTCAGTGAACCCCATACTAAAAAATACTAGATCTACAACTCATGATACATTAGTGTTTCATTCAGTGGGAAGAATACTCCTAACACTTGTGGTCATCGAGAAGAAATACCCCCTTACAGAGAGCTAAAAAGATCAACGGTGTCAGTGGGAACTTATCTAAGCGGCAGAAATTAGTCATTGCTCAATGAACCCCTAGCAACCTCTGTAAGAACCCTGGTCAAGAAACCCTGCTCTAGGGCTGTAGTTGGGTAAAAAAGTGGTTTTAACTTTTTTTTTTGCTGTTGTATCCATATTGAGAAGATGTCCCATCTCACTTCCTGCCCTGGAGACACAACAGGTTGTCAAATCTCTCCGAAATGAGAGGATATCCCTCCTTTGGCAGTGGCTCCCATTGATAGATATCCCCTACACCCCTATTCTTGGATCAGCTTTCAAATATTGGATATGCCCTCACATTTTGTCCTGGTGACAATGGTCACCGATGAGGACAATAAATCTACCCAATGGTACTAAAAGAATGAAAAAGCCCTCCAACTGAATCAGGGCTATTGTTGGAAGGCTTTTTGATTCCTTTGGTCTTCCTCACAAAAACCTGTATAGTTCTTCTGACTCATTGGGTTCCAAGTCCTACTCCATAGAAGCCACTGTTTCCATACATGGCACTGAGGAATAAAAAAGCCCTCCAACTGAATCAGGGCTATTGTTGGAAGGCTTTTTGATTCCTTTGGTCTTCCTCACAAAAACCTGTAGAGTTCTTCTGACTTATTGGGTTCCAAGTCCTACTCCATTGAAGCCACTGTTTCCATACATGGCACTGAGGAATCAAAAAGCCCTCCAACTGAATCAGGGCTATTGTTGGAAGGATTTTTGATTCCTTTGGTCTTCCTCACCAAAACTTGTAGAGTTCTTCTGACTCATTGGGTTCCAAGTCCTACTCCATAGAAGCCACTGTTTCCATACATGGCACTGATGATGGTAACTGACTAAGCTGTATGCCGACTGGAATAAATGACTGTATAATATTAGGCTATATTTCCATTATACCCCAGCGGTTCTGGATGTTTTGGGGCAAAATAGAATGATTTGCATGGCTCTGCCCACTGCCCTGACATTAGGAACAATCCTTTGGCATATGTGATGCAATGAAACATGTGAAGACTTTCTAAGAGGACTTTACTGTACTCAGGGCCGTCTTTAATATTGATTGGACTCGGGGCAAACATTTTCTTGGGCCCTCCCTGATGCACTTATCAACTGTTTGCAGGAAGTGCAGGCTCAAGTGGCAGCTGCTTTGGGCCCCACAACAATGACTGGGCGCCGGGGCAGCTGCCCCTTTTGCCCTGTAGTAAAGATGGCCCTGACTGTACTACATGATATCAAGGATATCACATGGGGGTTAAATCTGACCACCCTTCCTTCTCATGGCTTCCTCACATGGATCAAAGCACAAAAGAAAAGTGTCTAAATAAAAGTTTGATTCTATACCATTAGCTTGACTGAGAACTGAAAGTTTTCTACATGTTTTTCAACACCCCATTCAGTCCAAAAATAAACCCTTCCTCAAGGCCTAAATGAAGTGTGTCAGTCCGCGTGCCGTACTTACTCATTGTTTGGGATCCTGCTTTCAAAAATAGTCTTCTCGAAGCTGCAAGGAAGGAACGAGAGAGCATTAGACACTGCAGCTGGAACAACAACACTTCCTCTATGTGTTTTTATACTCTGCAAATAGGAAACAAAGGATAATCTGGCCGCACACATGAAAGAGGAACACGAGAGAAGAGCAACAATGTAAACTTAGTAACCAATCTGAGTCTGATCAGTCAACAACGACCCAAATGGTTATGGCGGGTTATCAGACTCGCAAAACCATGTCTGTTTGAAGGAATAATGAAGAGAAAAGGCTGATTTTTTTCGACATATATAACAAACCTAGCTGGAGAGAACTATGCAAGATTGTGGAAAAGAACAAGCTAAAGAACGTGAGAAGAACGACATGGTGCATGGACAGTGACCCAACTGGTTGTGGTGGGTTATCAGACTCTGCTATTCACCCTACTAAATGACCAACACGCAAAACCACATCTGTTAGAAGGAATAGGTAATATTTTTGACCATATCACAAGAGACTTTGCTCTTTTCCATACTAAACGTTAGCCATGCAAACCACATCTGTTGGAAGGAATATTGTAGAAAAAGGACATTTTTTTGGCCATACTGTAAGAAGCTCAACTGGAGGGGAATTATACAAGATTGTGGAAGAGAGCAAAGTAAAGAAAAGGAGAGGAGGAACATGTTTGATGGAAAATGACCCATTTGGCTGCGGTGGGTTATCTGACTCTGCTTTTCCCCATATGTCAGACATGCAAAACCACATCTGTTAGAAGGAATAGGTAATATTTTTGACCATATCACAAGAAACTCAGCTGGAGGGGAACTATACAAGATTGTGAAAGAGAGCAGGGTAAAGAATGGAAGAAGAAGATATTTGATGGACAATTACCCACTTGACACTGCTATTCACCCTCACTACACGTCAGACATGCAAACCACATCTGTTGGAAGGAATATTGGAGAAAAAGGCTATGTGGAAGGACAATGACCCAATTGGCTGCGGGGGGTTATCTGACTTTGTTCTTTCCCATACTAAACGTTAGACATGCAAACAACATCTGTTGGAAAGAATATTGTAGAAAAAGGACAATTTTTTGGCCATACTGTAAGAAACTCAACTGGAGGGGAATTATACAAGATTGTGGAAAAGAACAAGCTAAAGAACAGGAGAAGAACGACATGGTGCATGGACAGTGACCCAACTGGTTGTGGTGGGTTATCAGACTCTGCTATTCACCATACTAAATGACCAACATGCAAAACCACATCTGTTAGAAGGAATAGGCAATTTTTGTTGACCATATCACAAGAGACTCAGCTGGAGGGGAAATATGCAAGATTGTGGAAGAGAGCATGGTAAAGAATGGGAGAAGAAGATATTTGATGGACAATGACCCACTTGACTCTGCTATACACCCTCACTACGCGTCAGACATGCAAACTGCATCTGTTTGAAGGAATATTGGAAAAAAAGGCTATGTGGAAGGACAATGACCCAATTGGCTGCACTGTCTGTATCTGACTTTGCTCTTCCCCATACTAAACGTCAGACATGCAAACCACATCTGTTGGAAGGAATATTGGAGAAAAAGGCTATGTGAAAGGACAATGACCCAATTGGCTGCGGGGGGTTATCTGACTTTGCTCTTCCCCATACTAAACGTTAGACATGCAAACCACATCTATTGGAAAGAATATTGTAGAAAAAGGACATTTTTTTTTGGCCATATTGTAAAAAACTCAACTGGAGGGGAATTATACAAGATTGTGGAAGAGAGCAAGGTAAAGAAAGGGAGAAGAGGAACATGTTTGATGGACAATGACCCACTTGGGTGCGGTGGGTTATCTGACTCTGCGATTCCCCATACAAAACTTCAGACATGCAAACCACATCTGTTGGAAGGAATATAGGCGAAAAAGACAATTTTTGGCCATATTGTAAGAAACTTAGCTGGAGGGGGACTATACAAGATTGTGAAAGAGAGCACGGTAAAGAATGGGAGAAGAAGATATTTGATGGACAATGACCCACTTGACTCTGCTATTCACCCTCACTACAGGTCAGACATGCAAACCACATCTGTTGGAAGGAATATTGTAGAAAAAGGACATTTTGTTGGCCATACTGTAAGAAACTCAACTGGAGGGGAATTATACAAGATTGTGGAAGAGAGCAAGGTAAAGAAAAGGAGAGGAGGAACGTGTTTGATGGACAATGACCCACTTGGGTGCGGTGGGTTATCTGACTCTGCTATTCCCCATACTAAATGTCAGACATGCAAACCACATCTGCTGGAAGGAAGATTGGCCAAAAAGACAATTTTTGGCCATATTGTAAGAAATTTAGCTGGAGGGGGACTATGCAAAATTGTGATAGAGAGAGAGCAAAGTAAAAATTGAGAAGAAAAGAAGAACATGGTGGATGGAGGACATCCAAGAAATGAACTGCAGCCATGATGTAAAGCAGAGCATTAACCTGCCAAAGGCAATGCCAAATGGAAAGTGATATTGGAACTAAGGTTATAAGTCTGAAGCTCACAAAAAAAAAAAAAAAAAAATCGCACAGGTGATCAAATACCACCAAAAAAAAGCTCTATTTGTGGGAAAGGACATCAATTTTATTTGGGCACAGCGTCACACGACCATTAAATAACGCAGTGCCGAATCGCAAAAAATGGCCTGGTCATTAAGGGGGAAAATCCTTCCGGTCCAGAAGTGTTTAAAATGACAGGACGAGATCAGACACAAAGGCGAATTCTGAGTTGGGGGGGGGTATCTTGGAATGTTACAGGTGATAACATTTTGGTCCACCTTCCAGCAGGTGACATACAAGGGATACCCAAGAGGGATTTAATATTTAATGTCACATGACAGCTAGATAAGGAGAAGAAAAAAAAAAGAAGAAAAGGATTAAACATTAGAGAAAATCCCGGAACAAAGACTCTTTGTCCCGTCTCAGGGTCTGAACACAACCAGCAGCTCCATTCACTCCACCTGTATGCAAATGGGACCTTTTGTTAGCTGAGGGCCCTGGCCATATGTCTGATGCAGGGGCCCCCAACAGCTGTCATCCTGAATCAGCCGAGACAAGTGTGGCAGCACGCATAAAGGGCCTATTCAGGCCATTGATAGAAGCACGCGCACTCCGGACCCCGGCCCTCCTAGACAGCAGAGAGCCGGCAGATGGGAGGCATGCACAGCTCCAATTAACTCCAGCATTTCACCGGGAGATTACAGCCTTTGTGTCCCGGGGTATTCAAATGCACCCCCCCCAGCTCAAACACACCTCCCCCCCCCCCTCATCTATTCAGGCATACAGCCTCTCTGCTGGGGTGTCCTGATGTGCACTGCTTTTATTGGGATAATAATAATTCTGTCTTTAGGAACACAAATGTCCCCCCCCGCCCCTCCTCCTCCCCCGGACCCCGCAGCGCAAGCTCTTGAAGTGTCTCGCACTCTGGGTGTCCAAACTGAACGCAATTCACTTCCATCTTTTTTTTGTGTAACCATTAACTGCCCCATGTCTGTCCTTCCTCCATTGTCCCCTTACATTCCATATAGAGGGTCCCTGCGCCCAATAATGGACACTCTGACCGGCGGCGGTTAAGGAAATACAAATCACTTCTAAAGCTTTCGGGGGTTACGTTTTCTACAGCTTCAGTGTAAACCTAGCTGACCCCCCCCCCCCCGCCCCAAAACTAACATATTACGTACACTGTAAGCCCGCCAGGTCAAATCGCACTGACAGCAGTCGCAATGCTCTGCAGGCTTCAATGCAAATTGAAATGCCTTTTTATTATTGTGGGGGCATTTTGTTAAAGCGGACCTGCTCTCATATTGAATTAATGCAAACTATTTACTAAAACCCCCCGGCAAGGACTCAACACATTTTGGAATTGAGATCATGCTTGAAGGAACTGGTGAGGAAGCCCCCCCACCCAGCAAGAACTCAACACATTTTGCAATTGAGATCATCCTTGAAGGAACTAGTGAGGAAGCCCCCCCCCCCCCAGCAAGAACTTAACACATTTTGGAATTGGAATAATTCTAGAAGGAAATGGTGAGGAAGCTCCCCCAGCAAGAAACTCAACACACTTTGGAATCAAGATCATCCTTGAAGGAACTAGTGAGGGCCTTGAAGGAACTAGTGAGGGAGCCCCCCCCAGCAAGAACTCACAAATTTTGGAATTGGAATCATCCTGGAAGGTACTGGTGAGGAAGCCCCCACCCAGCAAGAACTCAACACATTTTGGAATTGAGATCATCCTTGAAGGAACTGGTGAGGAAGCCCCCCCACCCAGGAGGAACTCAACACATTTTGGAATTGGGATCATCCCTGAAGGAATCAGTGAGAAAGGAACTGGTGAGGAAGCCCCCCCACCCAGCAAGAACTCAACACACTTTGGAATTTAGATCATCCTTGAAGGAACTGGTGAGGAAGCCCCCCCCCCCCACCCAGGAGGAACTCAACACATTTTGGAATTGGGATCATCCCTGAAGGAACTGGTGAGGAAGGAACTGGTGAGGAAGCCCCCCCCCAGCAAGAACTCAACACATTTTGGAATTGAGATCACCCTGGAAGGAACTGGTGAGGAAGCCCCCCCTCCCAACAAGAACTAAACACATTTTGGAATGGAGATCATCCTTGAAGGAACTGGTGAGGAAGCAGCCCCCCAGCAAGAACTCAACACATTTTGGAATTGGAATCATCCTGGAAGGTACTGGTGAGGAAGCCCCCCCCCCCCCCACCCAGGAGGAACTCAACACACTTTGGAATTGAGATCACCCTTGAAGGAACTGGGGAGGAAGACCCCCCCCAGCAAGACCTAACACATTTTGGAATTGGAATCATTCTGGAAGGAACTGGTGAGGAAGCCCCCCCTGCAAGAACTCAACACACTTTGGGATTGAGATCATCCTTGAAGGAACTGGTGAGGAAGACCCCCCCCCCCCAGCAAGAACTCAACACATTTTGGAATTGGGATCACCCTGGAAGGAACTGGTGAGGAAGCCTTCCCAGGGTGCATCTGTGAGGCCGTGGCTACGTTGAAGCATGGGGAGTGCAAGTTTGCAATCAAAACTTTCTAAGACTTCAGGGTGACTAGGGACTAGAGATGCACGCTCCACTTTTTTTTTTTTTTTTTCATGTTTGGAGATGGGCTTGGAGTCTATTGAGGTGGGCTATTTATTTATTTATTACAGGTACATAGCGCTGTCAATTTTATGCAGGGCTTTACATACCTATTATACAATCATATCAGTCCCTGCTCTCAAGGAGCTTACAATCTACGGTCCCTAACTCACATTCATAGATACACATAGTAGGGCCAATATTTGGCCAAAAACCATTAACCTCCCAGCACGTCTTTGGAGTGTAGGAGGAAATTGGAGTACCTGGAGGAAACCCACGCAGTCACAGGGAGAACATGCAGACTCCAGGCAGGTAGTGACTGTGCCTTTAAGAAGTAAAAGGGTGACGTCTATATAACTGGTGAACTGCTGCAGGCCCTGACACTCTTGCTAGAGGCAGACTGCTGATGTCACGTGTGAATTCACGGTTGTATAAAACATTTCCAGCCTGTAATGACAGAGACTGAGGCTTACGCCGAATTCCCTCTCCATCTGAAGCGCTTAAGGTGGGCTTAACCGCAAACAGGTCCCCTGCAGAGATGAAAGGCAGGGCGTGCAAAACCAGGTATACGGGGTTTTTACAAGAGTTTAAAAGTGTGTGCGAGGAAATGAGCCTGACTTTTTATCCGTGTAACGCTAAAAAACAACCCCCCCCCCCAAAAAAAGGGTTATAAGATCTAAAAAAAAAAAAAAATTTAATAAAAAAGGTTTAAAAAGTATACAAAAAAAAATAAATAAAAGGAAAAAAAAAAAAAGAAGAATAGGTAAAAAAAAAAAAGGGGGGGGGGATTATATGGAAAAAAAGGAAATGAAATTGTGCATAAATAAAAAAAAAAAGAAGAATAGGTAAAAAAAAAAAGGGGGGGGGATATATGGAAAAAAAGGAAATTAAATTGTGCATAAAAAAAAGGTTAAAAAGTATTAAAAAAAAAAAAAGAAGAAAAAAGAATAGGAATAAATTATATATATATATATATTCCTATTCTTTTTTTGCAAAAAGACAAAAAAACAAAACAAGGAATATATATAAAAAAAAAAAAAAAAGGAAAGGAAATTGTGTATATATTGTGTGTGTGTGTATATTATTATTATTTCAGGTACTTATATAGCGCTGTCAATTTACGCAGCGCTTTACATATACATTACACATCCACATCAGTATATATATATATATATATATATCTAAAAGAAAAAGAAAATTATGCAAAAAAGATATATAAAAAAACAAAAGCTAAGGAAATTGTTTATAAATACAAAAAAAAAATTAAAAAAAAAAAGAATAGGAATAATATATGTATATTTATATATATATATATATATATATATATAGATATATATAGATATAGATAGATAGATAGATAGATAGATAGATAGATAGATAGATAGATAGATAGATAGATAGATAGATAGATAGATAGATAGAAAATAAAATTGTGCAAAAAAAAAGAAAAAAAAAGAAGGAATATATAAAAAAAATAAAGGAAAGGAAATTGTGTAAAAAAAAAAAAAAAATATGAATACATTTAAAATAAATAAATAAAATTGTGTATTAAAAAAAAAAAAAAAGTTGTGAATCTCTGAACGGGGCCAAGAGGCTTTTTTTTTTCTACATTTTACAAGACTTCTCCGCAGGTAATAAGCCGGGTTGGTGGTTGCCGCCCAGCCGCGCACACGCCAGAGGTGAAAGGTGAAGGAATCCGAACAGCTGCCCATTGTTTTGTCAGCAAGGGGCAAGCATGACACCCCCTTCCCCTACCCCCCACCCACCTGCTCCTACCCCATCCTTTGTGCCAAGTCTGTATGAGGCAGTTCATGAAAAGTGCTGACAGGTGCCAGCAATGCCGGGGCCCTGGGCTGGATTGGCCCTAATTAGAGGGGACAAAGTGGAAGTGGGCAAAGGAGGGGGTAGGGGGTGGCGTTTGCAGCTCAGAATCTCTGCGGTTTTGTCTTGCAGTTGTTAGAAGAAAGGAAAACGACAAACACAGATTGTCATCTGCCATATCTGCTTCCTCTCCAAACATCGCACACCTGTCACCACCACCACCCTGCGAGAGGCAGGAATGACTCTATTCCACCTCTGCTATTACAACAAGGTTAACGGGTGAGATTTTTGGTGCAAGTTTTTATTTTGTTTTTTTTTTTGTTTTTTTCATAAAATAAAATAATAATAGTTTTTATTAAATTATGTTTAAAAAAATTGCAATTATTATTGTTATTATTATTAATAATAATTGCAATATTAAAAAAAAAAATATATATATATATATATATATATAAATATATATAATAAAACCAGTTATTATCCACAGCAAGATCCCCTCCGGGGGTGCCTGGACTTTTAGGGGGCTCAGACGTCAGCTTCTCTAGCACCCTACATAAATCCCCCCCTTGATCGGAACTCTAAACATACGATTTTATCTGCCTTACGTTAAAAGCTTCAACCCTGTCTATTCAGTCACTACTGTTCTGTTACTATACTGTATAAGAAAATATATTGTTTTATTCCTGGACTTGTGATCTTATGTCTTTTTTAGTATGCTTCAGTACAACATTAATAAAATGTTTAAAAGATTAAAAAAACAAAAAACAAAAAAAAAAACAAACAGTTATTGTTAACAATAATAATAATAATAATAATAATATAATAATAATACGGAAGTTTTTATTATAATATTATTTTTTAAAATATTATAATTATTTTTTTATTATTAGTATATTATTTATACAGTTAGCCAACCAACTTAAAAATATAGAACTTTTATATTTTATTTTTAAAAAATATTAAAATTATTATTAATATATTTTTTATACAGTTAGCCAACCAACTTAACAATATAGATCTTTTATATATTATTTTTTAAAAATATTAAAATTATTTTTTATTATTAGTATATTAATTATACAGTTAGCCAACCAACTTAAAAATATGGAACTTTTATATATTATTTTTTAAAAATATTAAAATTATTATTTTTATTATTAGTATATTATTTATACAGTTAGCCAACCAACTTAAAAATATAGAACTTTTATAGATTATTTTTTAAAAATATTAAAATTATTATTTTTATTATTAGTATATTAATTATACAGTTAGCCAACCAACTTAAAAATATAGAACTTTTAAGTTTAACCTGTTTATATTTTGTTTAAAGGTGGGTGAGAATAAAGCCAGCCGCAGATCCAGACTCCGCCTATAAGTGGAAAGCCGCATCCGGGTGGACTGACGCACCAATGTCACCCACCAAGAAGGACCCGAATCTGCTGCATCATTTTTTGGGGGAAATTGCATGCAGACGGCAGACTGTTAACCAACTTCTCAGCTGTTTTCATCTCAGAGGATTTCCTGCCGATGACGCACCGCGCTCCCCCAGCTGGCAACCGTGCGCTCTGCTGATCCACCCTTCACCACTTCCTCTGCTGCATGGAGGACTACAAATGCCAGCATGCATCTCCAACTGGGACATGTAGTTCCTCAGCAGCTGCCCACCATTGCTCCATGTTATAGGTAACCTATTACTGGAGCAAAGTCAAGCAGCTGAGTTCCGGCCCTTCCCACCAGCTGAGGAATTTACAATGGCATTCTGCAGGGCCCCTGAACAAAGCTCAGCCCCTGGATGACTAAAAGTGAAACTGGAAGAGCCTCAACGCCTACGACTCAGGTTACCTCCTGCCTCCCTATACAGGCAATGAGGCACGTAGAAGAAAGGTGAGCTTAGCAGAGACAAAGACATCCTTCCACCTAGGGCCCACTGGGAGCACTCAGGGGCCCGCAAGCTGTTCTGCATCCATGGGAGGTGCAGAGCTCTCCACAGCAGATGTCCCTCTTCACATTCCTGCAGGGACGCGTGCGTGACAGCGATTATTCCGACCACAAAGTCCATGTGACTCTTATCACCTTATCACAGCCAGATAAGAAAATTACAACCAAACTGATAGAAGAAAGTGAAACCCAACGTGAGCAGCGGGTGCAAAGGACAATTATAGGGCGTGCGGCGTCCTCACATTGGCAATACATTTCTCAGAGGGGCCACACTTGCTGGTGCAATGCATTACGGGAGGTATGCACTGATGTTACAAGTGTGCGCCTCCCTGACTTAAGTTTGGGGAAAGCAGTGTACAAAATGGTGGAGGATGCGGGCAGATGATATAAAAAGCTAGTTTTCATGTACAAACCAGAGGCCCATGGTGCAGCGACTCAGCCCCCCCCCCGTTCCACTCTCCCTCTTCCCCAACTCCTCCTGACCCCCATTCCAGGCTGAAGCTCCGCTCCAAGTACTCTCTACTCAATGGCCAAATCCGGGTTCCCGACCTGGCCAGCAGGAAGCAGCTGGGGGGAGCTGGGACAGCTCAGACGAGGCTACCTGGGGGAGGAGAGTGTCCAGTGGGGCATGGAACCAGCCTCTTCTCAGACACAGTTTACACCATCCATGCTGGGGGGCAGGAGGGTCTCTAGTGGGGCATAGAACCTGCCTCTGCTCAGACACAGTGTACACCATCCATGCTGGGGGGGATGAAAGTGTCCAGTGGGGGATAGAACCATCCTCTTCTCAGACAGACACAGTGTACACCATCCATGCTGGGGCGGAGGAAAGTGTCCAGTGGGGCATAGAACCGTCCTCTTCTCAGACACAGTGTACACCATCCATGCTGGGGCGGAGGAAAGTGTCCAGTGGGGCATAGAACCGTCCTCTTCTCAGACACAGTGTACACCATCCATGCTGGGGCAGAGGGGAGTCTCCAGTGGGGCATGGAACCGGCCTCTGCTCAGACACAGTGTACACCATCCATGCTGGGGGGCAGGAGGGTGTCCAGTGGGGCATGGAACCGGCCTCTGCTCAGACACAGTTTACCCCATCAATGCTGGGGGGGGTGGAGGGTGTCCAGTGGGGCATGGAACCGGCCTCTGCTCAGACACAGTTTACACCATCCATGCTGGGGGGCAGGAGGGTCCAGTAGGGCATAGAACCGGCCTCTTCTCAGACACAGTTTACACCATCCATGCTGGGGGGCAGGAGGGTGTCCAGTGGGGCATGGAACCGGCCTCTTCTCAGACAAAGTTTACACCATCCATGCTGGGGGGCAGGAGGGTGTCCAGTGGGGCATGGAACCGGCCTCTTCTCAGACACAGTATACACCATCCATGCTGGGGGGGGGGAGGAGAGTCTCCAGTGGGGCATGGAACCGGCCTCTTCTCAGACACAGTTTACACCATCCATGCTGGGGGGGCAAGAAGGTGTACAGTGGGGCATGGAATCGTCCTCTTCTCAGACACATGCTGGGGGGCCTGCACTCTGTCCTTGTCTTCATCCTGCACTCAGTAGGTCAGCAGTGGGGACTTTTCACTTCTCTTCACCAGGAATCCTTTAGGCATGTCTGTGTGCAACCTTTTTACAGGACATCAGAGCGGCCCAGGGGGCAATTGCCCCCCCCCCCTGCCCCATGGCCCAGTCCTCCCCTGTTCATGAACATGTATCAGGATTGGTTTCAACGTCTCTACTACAAGGCAATGGGACAAAAACTGTCTGGCAGAGCCAGGGGGACAGGACTTGCTTGTCCAGCAAGGGGTTAAACGGCCCTTTCAGTCCGGCTTCAAAAGGTTTCGGAGAGACGCCATAGAAACCAGAAGGGTTGCTGGGCGACCAGCCAGGAGATGCTCAGATGGGTAAAAAAAGCTGCCCCTTTTTTGGAACCTTTCCAAAGTGCACAGAAGATACATTGTATCATTGGAACAAATTGTAACCTTTTCCAGCTAATTAAAATCGCTATTGTCTCCGGTTACATTGTGCAGTGCCAGGACAAGATCATCCAGCGCCCAGGGCAAATATGCCAAACTGCGCCCCCCCCTATAGCTTAGGGTTAGGGCCAGGGTGCCCCCATCCCTGCAAGAACCCATTGCACCCAGGGCAGCTGACCCTCCTGCCCCCCCCCCCCCCCCCTGTCCCGGCCCTGACATTGCGGTTCTTAGAAGTCCTAGACTTAGAGAATGCAGAGTCTTTATCCATAAAGTGATATCTGAGGGTCAGAGATGCATCTGGGACTGATCATGTGAACACAGTACAGGCAGAACACAGGCTAGGAGCCTGCGGCTCATTATTAATACCTACAGAACAGAAGCAGGTGAGAATCTGCAAAGGAGTCTGCTGCAATCCCTGAAATGTGCAGAATTGGAGGATTTGGAGAATCTATTTCTACTGATAGGAAATCCGGGCTTCTTCCATTATAATCCAGCCAACACAACAGGTTGCACAACCTCCTCCCGCACACCCACACCCATCTACACAGGCAGCGCATGCAAGGACAAGTCATAGTGACGGTAAACAGAGAGCGGACTTACATTTCAGTGACGGGGCTGACATCCTCCAAACACAAACCTGATAGAGAGAAAGACAGAGGTTAGAGGATGCCCAATAAAAAGGTGCGCTATCACTTTAAATGGAGCACCCGATTATTTCCTGCACGCTGACCATCTCCTGTACCCAACATTTTGTGTCTGCACCCACCCACCATTAGAACCCCCCCCCCCCCCCAAACCTTCACACTCCCCCCTGCTATACAATATTCAAAATTCTTATAGAGCCAACCATGTTGGTAGTTATAGGGGGGTTATAGGGTGGTTATAGGGTGGCTATAGGGGGGGTTATAGGGTGGTTATAGGGGGGGGGGTTATAGGGTGGTTATGGGGGGGGAGTTATAGGGGGGTTATAGGGGGGTTATAGGGTGGTTATAGGGGGGGTTATAGGGTGGTTATAGGGGGGGGGGGTTATAGGGTGGTTATAGGGGGGGTTATAGGGTGGTTATGGGGGGGGAGTTATAGGGGGGGTTATAGGGTGCTTATAGGGTGGTTATGGGGGGGGGGTTATAGGGTGGTTATAAGGTGCTTATAGGGGGTTATAGGGTGGTTATAGGGGGGGTTATAGAGTGGTTATAGGGTGGTTATAGGGGGGGGGGGGTTATAGGGTGGTTATAGAGGGGTTATAGGGTGGTTATAGGGTGGTTATAGGGGGGTTATGGGTTATAGGGTGGTTATGGGGGGTTATAGAGTGGTTATAGGGGGGTTATGGGTTATAGGGTGGTTATAGGGGGGTTATAGGGGGATTATAGGGTGGTTATGGGGGGGTTATAGGGTGGTTATAAGGTGCTTATAGGGGGTTATAGAGGGGTTATAGGGTGGTTATAGGGGGGGTTATAGAGTGGTTATAGGGTGGTTATAGAGGGGTTATAGGGTGGTTATAGGGGGATTATAGGGTGGTTATGGGTTATAGGGTGGTTATGGGGGGTTATAGAGTGGTTATAGGGGGGTTATGGGTTATAGGGTGGTTATAGGGGGGTTATAGGGGGATTATAGGGTGGTTATAGGGGGGTTATAGAGGAGGTTATAGAGGGGTTATAGGGTGGTTCTCTTTAAGGGTAACCCTAGGTATCCCCTACATCCCAGGAGGAGAGACGCACGACACCCCAGAGCAGTGATGGCGAACCTTGGCACCCCAGATGTTTTGGAACTACATTTCCCATGATGCTCATGCACTCTGCAGTGAAGTTGAGCACCATAGGAAATGTCGTTCCAAAACATCTGGGGTGCCAATGTTCGCGATCACTGCCCTAGCGCAGGCTGCAACCCTCATTGATGGGGCGATCGCTTGGCGCACTCACCGGAGTCAGACGAGTCGGAGGAAGAGGTGCGGATCAAGCTGGAGGTCAAGACGGGATAGGTGATGCCTCTTCGCTTTGGCGTGTCACTGAGGCTGCAAAAAAAAAAAAATCACTTTGTAAATTGGCGGTAATAAAACGTAAAAGACAGACACAAAAAAAAAAAAAAAAGCACGAAAAAAATAAATAAAATAAAAGCAAAACAACATAACTGAAAAAATAATTAAGAATAAATAAATTAATAAAGTAAAAAAAAAAGTCCACTTTGTAAATTAGCGGTAATGAAACAAAATTTTGGTTTTCCTCATCTCTATGATAACGGTAAAAGTGACTAAGAGGGGTAAATCTCCCTAAGGGGGGTGTCACAGACAGCAATACCAATCTAACAGGTATCCTAATCAGAAGGAGTGTCCCCATTAGAAGATTTACCCTCTCTTCCTGTTCTGGTGACAACCCAAAATTTTGGATTTTCTTATCTCTGTGATAATGGTAAAAGTGACTAAGGGTAAATCTACCTACAGGGGGGGGGGGGGGGGCACAGACAGCAATAACAATCTAACAGGCATCCTAATCAGGAGTGTCCCCATTAGAAGATTTATCCTCTCTTGTTCTGGTGACAACCCAAAATTTTGGATTTTCTCATCTCTGTTATAACGGATAAAAGTGACTAAGACTAAAAAAAAAAAAAAAAAAAAAAAAAAAAAATTTACCCTTGGTTATACGTTACTGTACTAAGAGTGAAAGGAAAGCACAAAATATTGTGTTGTCACCAGAACAGGAAGTAAAGGGGAAATCACCGATGGAGACACTAGTTCTGGTGACAACCAGGGATCCCTTGGTTATTGGACATATACTCCAATATAAACAGAACAGGTGGTGAATAAACTGCCAAATCCACCAGGGATTCCCTCACTTTGGAGGGATTTCTTCTCACTTCCTGTTTTGGTTATGGGACAGGAAGTGAAGTGAAAACTCTTTAATGGGTCACAGAAGGCAATAAATAAATAAATAAATAAATAAAGAAAGAAGAACTGATTGGAGTTAGGACCCTCCATTACTCTATCCAAAATAAAATAAAACGTTTTGTCTTCCGTTCTGCTTTAAATCGGCCAATAAAATTAAAGTAAATGTAAAAAAAAGTAAATGAAATTATAAAAAATTAAAGTAAATGTAAAAAAAGTAAATTAAAGTAAATAAAATTAAAGTCAATGTAAAAAAAAAAAGTAAACTAAAGCAAATAAAATTAAAATAAATGTAAAAAAAAGTAGATTAAATTAAATAAAATTAAAGTAAATGTAAAAAAAGTAAATTAAATGAAATAAAATTAAAGTAAATGTAAAAAAAAGTATATAAAATTAAAGTAAATGTAAAAAAAAAGTAAATTAAATTAAAGTAAATGTAAAAAAAGTAAATTAAACTAAATAAAATTAGAGTAAATGTAAAAAAAAAAGTAAACTAAAGTAAATAAAATTAAAGTAAATGTAAAAAAAAAGTAAATTAAATAAAATAAAATTAAAGTAAATGTAAAAAAAAGTAAATTAAATAAAATTAAAGTAAATGTAAAAAAAAGTAAACTAAAGTAAATAAAATTAAAGTAAATGTATCACTGTACACTTTCTGCAATTCATTATTTGAAACATTTGTTGCATCGGCCAATCACATCGCTTCGTTTATTCTGACACTGTCACAAACAATCAGACCTGCCATCACAGAACTCCGCCCCCTTCTCTAATCCAGAACACTATTCTGTAGCCAGAGGGGGTCAATATTCCGATTTTAATGCCCCGGGGGACCCCCGAGGAGCAGAAAAGACAAATGTTTGGAGGTGTTTAATGAGCGATTCCACATCTCAGCCCCATCCAGGTACAATAAAAAGGTGTTTGTTGGCGGATTAGATGATGAGGTGCGATCATTCGCTTCCTTTGTCATCATGTACTGAGGTGTGCGAGAACCGGGGACAGCAAATGTCACAATGGTGTCCCCAGAACCTCACACCTGGACAAATGTCCCCTGCGGGGTGCCAAATTCCTTCCCAAAATATTGACAATTCCAAAAAAATGACAGAGAGCTGCAGCTGAATCCCTCATTTTATACCCAAGACTGATCATCAAAATACAGACTAGTAGACCCGTGATAAAGCCATTTTATAGAAGGCAAAGCTTTGGAAACAGTTTTTTTTTTTTGTGTGTCCCCTTTAGGGGGATTTTTCCTTACTTCCTGTTGTGTCACCAGAGAAGGAAGTAAGAAAATCTCACCAAAATGGGACAAAGACAGTAATTGACAACTAGCACAGGTTCTCAACATTTACTGTTCTATTTATAAAAGTGTTTTTTTTTTTTATTATTATTATTATTATTGTGTGCAATTGATGAGATTTTCCTCACTTCCTGCTGCTGTGTCACCAGCAAGTAGGTAAGAAAGGATACAGACAGCAACATGCACCTGGCACAGGTTCTCAGCCTTCTTCATTCTATAAATTGTTTTAATTTTTTTTATTGTGGTGTCCAATTAATGAGATTTTTCTCGCTTCATGCGGTGTTGTCACCAGCACAGGAAGTAAGAAAATCTCACTAAATTGGACACGGCATCAACAGATACCTGGCACAGCTTTTCAGACTTCCCCATTCTATTAATAATGCTTTATTAATATAATCTTTTTCATCCTATTAATAAACGTTTTTTATTTATTTTTTTATTATTATTATTATTATTATTGTTGTTTTGTCCAATTGATGAGATTTTCCTCACTTCCTGTTCTGTTGTCACCAGCACAGGAAGTAAGAAAATCTCACCAAAAAAGGGACACAGGCACCAACAGACACCTGGCACAGCTTCTCAGCCCTCCCCATTCTATTAATAATCCTTTATTAATATAATTTTTTTTTCATCCTATTAATAAAAGTTTTTATTTTTTTATTATTTTGTGCAATTGATGAGATTTTCCTCACTTCCTGTTCGGTTGTCCCCAGCACAGGAAGTAAGAAAATCTCACTAAATTAGACACGGGCACCGACAAGACACCTGGCACAGCTTCTCAGCCTTCCCCATTCTATTAATGATCCTTTACTAATAGAATATTTTTCATCCTATTAATAACATTTTTATTTTTGTGTGTCCAATTGATGAGATTTTTCTCACTTCCTTTTCTGTTGTCACCAGGTCAGGAAGCGAGGAAGAATCTCTCTGGGGACACATGTTGTGATCAAAACCTGACAGAGGTTTTCCAGCCCTACCGATAAGCAAAATTCTAGCAGGACAGGCAGCCTGTCTATTCACTGTGAACCCACGACAATGTTTTTTGTTGTGGGTGCACCACACTGTGCCAGGGAAGAACAATGGGGACCAGCTAAAACCCAACGAGTCGGAGAAGAACAATGGGGGAAGAGCTGAAGGGAACCAGGCCATTGAAAAACAATGGGGGAAGAGCTGATCCAACCGAGCCATAGAAGAGCAATGGGGGAAGAGCTGATCCAGCCAAGCCATAGAAGAACAATGGGGGGGGGGGAGAGCTGATCCAGTCAAGCCATAGAAGAACAAGGGGGGGGGGGCTGATGCAGCTAAGCCATAAAAGAACAATAGGGGGGGGGGGGGGGAGCTGATCCAGCCAAGCCATAGAAGAACCATGCAGAGCAGCTGTATAGTAATGCCATGCATACAGTACAGCACAATAGGCCATCACATGGGCAGTCTGCATATGATAAAGACCAGACATCAACACAACACAACACAAAAAACATAAAAACAAGCTAAACACAACACAACACAACAACATAAAAACAAGCAAAACACAACAACATAAAAACAAGCAAAACACAAACAGAAATCTTCACTCGTCATCACAGAAATGTAATTCCAGGAGCCAAAAGTCATCAGAATCCAAAAACACAAGAAACAGTCAATGTATAGAAAGATCAATACAGGAGGTCATATCCACCAATAAGTGATTACAGATCAGACAATCAATAAACTGCATAACCAAAATTGCTCAGAAAAATTCCAGAAAAAAAAAAAAATACCCCGGAGAATGGATAAGAATAAACACAAATATAGTAAACCTACACTGTACAAACCCAGCACAACCCACACACTGTCACTATAATAATAGAACATCATTGGATACAATGTATCAGTCTGTATGTGAACACATATACAATGTATCAGCCTGCATGTGAACACATATACAATGTATCAGTCTGTATGTGAACACATATACAATGTATCAGCCTGTATACTGCATGCATGCACCAGTGCTAGGGCAGGAGGTGCAGAAAGGTGAATAACAGGGGGCGTAGGCTGCAAAAGAAGGGGTACAGGGGAAGGGGTGCAGAAGAAGAGTTGCAGGGTGCAGGAAAAGTGGGTGTAGAAGTAGTGCAGGGTACAAAACAAGGGGTGCAGGAGAACATGTAGGGAGAAGGGTGCAGAAGAAGGGGTGCAGAAGAACATGTAGGGAGAAGGGTGCAGAAGAAAGGGGTGCGGAGTGAAAAAGAAGGGTGCAAATGAAGGGGTACAAGGTGCAGAAGAAGGGGTGCAGGGTGCACAGCAAGGGTTGCAGGATGCAAGGTGCAGAAGGGGGCATGAGAAGGGGTGCAGGAGAATAATGCAGAAGAAGGGGTGCAGAGGAAGGGTTGCAGGGTACAAGGTGAAGGAGAAGGGTGCAGAAGAAGGGGTGGAGAAGAAGGGGTGCAGGAGAAGGGGTGCATGAGAAGGGGTGCATGAGAAGGGGTGCAGAAGAAGGGGTGCAGAAGAAGAGTGCAGAAGAAGGGTTGAAGAAGAAGAGGTGCAGAAGGGGTGCAGAAGAAGGGGTGCAGAAGAAGAGTGCAGAAGAAGGGTTGAAGAAGAAGAGGTGCAGAAGAAGGGGTGCAGGAGAGGGGTGAATAAGAAGGGGTGCAGAAGAAGGGGTGAAGAAGAAGGGGTGCAGAAGAAGGGGTGCAGAAGAAGGGGTGCAGAGGAAGGGTGCAGAAGAAGGGGTGCAGGAGAGGGGTGCAGAGGAAGGGTGCAGAAGAAGGGGTGAAGAAGAAGGGGTGAAGAAGAAGGGGTGCAGAAGAAGGGGTGCAGGAGAAGAGTTGAAGAAGAAGGGGTGAAGAAGAAGGGTGCAGAAGAAGGGTGCAGAAGAAGGGGTGCAGAAGAAGGGGTGCAGGAGAAGGGTTGAAGAAGAAGGGGTGCAGGAGAAGGGTTGAAGAAGAAGGGTGCAGAAGAAAGGGTGAAGAAGAAGGGTGCAGAAGAAGGGGTGCAGAAGAAGGGGTGCAGAAGAAGGGCGCAGAAGAAGGGGTGCAGGAGAAGGGGTGCAGGAGAAGGGGTGCAGAAGAAGGGGTGCAGGAGAAGGGGTGCAGGAGAAGGGTGCAGAGTAAGGGGTGCAGAAGAAGGGTGCAGGAGAAGGGTGCAGAGAAGAAGGGGTGGAGGGTGCAGGAGAAGGGTGCAGAGCAAAGGGCAGAGAAGGGTGCAGAGGAAGGGTGAAGAAGAAGGGTGCAGAAGAAGGGTGCAGGAGAAGGGTGCAGGAGAAGGGTGCAGAGAAGAAGGGGTGGAGGGTGCAGGAGAAGGGTGCAGAGCAAAGGGCAGAGAAGGGTGCCTAGTATTCCGCACCCCCCGGTATTCGGTGTAGATTGGGGTCTCACCTGCCCAGGACCCCCAGCTGGTTCATGGTGAAGGTGAGGCTGGTGACCGGGGACAGCACTCCGGGGTCGGGGCTCAGCAGGCTCAGTCCGCAGGGTAGGAGGGTGGAGGGGCGGCGGAGGGGTCCCTGGAGGGGGCGGCTGGGACTGAAGTCGTTCAGCATCTTCTCCATCTCCATGGTGCGGGGTGATGTGCGGTGCGGGGTGCTGTAGATGGGGGTGAAGCTATAAGCGGGGTGCTATAGATGGGGGTGGGGGAGAAGCGATAAGCGGGGTGTTGGGGGGGGGGGGGGTAGAATGTCTCTATAATAATCCGATCATAATCCTCCGGTGTGGGGGGTGAAGCATTAGCAGTAGCCGGCCGGGCACATTCACTCCCTCCGCTCCGATCCCTCCGCTCTCCGCCCGGCCTGGCCTCTCTTCTCTCTCCCCGATTCTCCGCACCATTTATATTCGAATAATAACACAGCCAGGCGGAGGGGGGACAGCCAATGGAAGCACCGGGGGCGGGGATAGCGACTGTCACTCACCCTGTGCGGGGAGAGGTCAGGGCGGGGCCGGCCACTGTCACTCTGCCTGTATGAGCGCAGGAGGGGCGGGGTCAGGAGCTGTCACTCTACTTGTATGGAATGGAGTGGGCGGGGTGTCACTGCACAGGGCTGTCACTGAGCAGCTGAGCGCTAGAAACGCCACCTACATCCCTATACACTATACAGGGGCCACATACACCCCTATACACTATACAGGGGCCACATACACCCCTATACACTATACAGGGGCCACATACACCCCTATACACTATACAGGGGCCACATACATCCCTTTACATTATACAAGGGCCACATACATCCCTATACACTATACAGGGGCCACATACATCCCTATACACTATACAGGGGCCACATACATCCCTATACACTATACAGGGGCCACATACATCCCTATACACTATACAGGGGCCACAAACATCCCTATACACTATACAGGGGCTACCTACATCCCTATACACTATACAGGGGCCACAAACATCCCTATACACTATACAGGGGCCACATACACCCCTATACACTATACAGGGGCCACATACATCCCTATACACTATACAGGGGCCACATACATCCCTATACACTATACAGGGGCCACATACATCCCTACAGGGGCCACATACACCCCTATACACTATACAGGGGCCACATACATCCCTTTACATTATACAAGGGCCACATACATCCCTATACACTATACAGGGGCCACATACATCCCTATACACTATACAGGGGCCACAAACATCCCTATACACTATACAGGGGCCACCTACATCCCTATACACTATACAGGGGCCACAAACATCCCTATACACTATACAGGGGCCACATACACCCCTATACACTATACAGGGGCCACATACATCCCTATACACTATACAGGGGCCACATACATCCCTATACACTATACAGGGGCCACATACATCCCTATACACTATACAGGGGCCACATACACCCCTATACACTATACAGGGGCCACATACACCCCTATACACTATACAGGGGCCATATACATCACTATACACTATACAAGGGCCACATACATCCCTATACACTATACAAGGGCCACATACATCCCTATACACTATACAGGGGCCACATACACCCTTATACACTATACAGGGGCCACATACATCCCTATACACTATACAGGGGCCACATACACCCCTATACACAATACAGGGACCACATACACCCCTATACACTATACAGGGGCCACATATCCCTATACACTATACAGGGGCCACATACATCCCTATACACTATACAGGGGGCACATATCCCTATACACTATACAGGGGCCACATACACCCCTATACACTATACAGGGGCCACATATCCCTATACACTATACAGGGGCCACATATCCCTATACACTATACAGGGGCCACATACACCCCTATAGGGGTGCAGATCTTTATAAGTATGCAGGGTGCTCCATACATCACTATAGGGGTGCAGATCTTATTATAAGTGTGCAGCGGGCTACATATATTTTTTAGAGGGTGTCCCCCATATTATTATAGGGGTAAAGACCTTCCTACTGTTAGGGGTGCTCCATACATTAATGTAGGGTTCCTTGGTAGGTGAGTCACAGACTGGCTTCATATATTTCTCAGGGACTGTGGGGGAGGGGACCAGATCTGCTCATTCTTCCCAACTGTCTGCCCAGTCTTTACAGTGTAGGAGATTCCTAAAGCAATAAGTAATTGTGGAGTCCAACTGTGAGGATGTCACCATGGAGGTCCCTGTCTGAAACAGGGCGGTGGGTTCATTCAGCCCACCAGTGCCCATCTAAACACTCAGCCGCTGAAATATTTAAATTTGGCACCGAGTGGTCCATTGTTGAGCCGGTGAGTTGGGCAGAGGCAGTGAATGATTAAGCAGATGAATAGTGTTTCCCTCTAACACTATTATGTATATAAAAGAGTATTGACAGGCACAGCCCATTGTCTTTATACATTTGTATGTGCCAGTGTGGCCCCGGGGTCTGGATCTCCAGTATAGCTCCCACCTGTGTACTTTCCCACCTCCTTAATTGTTTGGAAACACCATTTCATATACATTTCATCATCTGTAGGCTCTCTATTTGCATTGCACCAGTGATGGATTGGCCATGGTCATGGTCTACTGATAGGTAAAGGTCGGGTCTACTGGTAATGGTCTACTGATTGGTAAAGGCCTGGTCTACTGATTGGTAAAGGTCGGGTCTACTGGTAATGGTCTACTGATTGGTAAAGGTCGGGTCTACTGGTAATGGTCTACTGATTGGTAAAGGTCTGGTCTACTGGTAATGGTCTACTGATTGGTAAAGGTCTGGTCTACTGGTAATGGTCTACTGATTGGTAAAGGTCTGGTCTACTGGTAATGGTCTACTGATTGGTAAAGGTCTGGTCTACTACTGATTGGTAAAGGTCTGGTCTACTGGTAATGGTCTACTGATTGGTAAAGATCTGATCTACTGGTAATGGACTACTGATTGGTAAAGGTCTGGTCTACTGGTAATGGTCTACTGATTGGTAAAGGTCTGGTCTACTGATAATGGTCTACTGATTGGTAAAGGTCTGGTCTACTGGTAATGGTCTACTGATTGGTAAAGGTCTGGTCTACTGGTAATGGTCTACTGATTGGTAAAGGTCTGGTCTACTACTGATTGGTAAAGGTCTGGTCTACTGGTAATGGTCTACTGATTGGTAAAGGTCTGATCTACTGGTAATGGTCTACTGATTGGTAAAGGTCTGGTCTACTACTGATTGGTAAAGGTCTGGTCTACTGGTAATGGTCTACTGATTGGTAAAGGTCTGGTCTACTGGTAATGGTCTACTGATTGGTAAAGGTCTGGTCTACTGGTAATGGTCTACTGATTGGTAAAGGTCTGGTCTACTGGTAATGGTCTACTGATTGCACAATTATTAGATGTTGGTGCAAAATTAAGTAATAATTCCAAGTAAGTCCAACCCTCATAAATACAGAAGGCAGTGAAGCTCATACATTTTTTTGCATGGTTGCTCTGTAGGTTGGGTATGCCATAATGCCCCAATTGGCACCATTCAGGCCAAAGAGCCTCACAGGGCTAGGCCTGGGACAAGGGGTTGGCAGAAGGAATGGCTGCCCTGGGCGCAGCATGTATTGTAGGAATGGGAACATCGTAAGTTCCTTCTACTATAAGGCTGACAGGGGTAGTGACAGCGGCATCACTACTTCTTTCAGCCAGGCACTGGAAGCAGCAAGGAGAGAGCTAGGGGGGGGGGGGCAGCCCTCACCTCCTCCCGGCTCTCTCCTTGCTGCTTCCAGTGCCTGGCTGACAGAAGTAGTGATGCCGTCTTATATATATATATATATGTATATATATATATAAGATACTAACTGACAGAAGTAGTGATGCCGCTGTCACTACCCCTGTCAGCCTTATAGTAGATGGAACTTACGATGTTCCCATTCCTACAATACATGCTGCGCCCAGGGCAGCTATTCCTTCTGCCAACCCCTTGTCCCAGGCCTAGCCCTGTGAGGCTCTTTGGCCTGAATGGTGCCAATTGGGGCGACTCTTAGAGTCGGTTCACACTGGGGCGGCATGACTCTGTCCTACTTCGGGGGCAACTTGTGCATTCCCATGAACCACGACTTCGGAGCAACTTGCATGGACTTCACATAATGGAAGTCTATGCAAGACGCTCCGAGGTCGCCCCGAAGTAGTACAGGACCCTTTTTCTAAGTCGGAGCGACTTGTCAATGGAGCGCGACTTGTCAGGCTGAAAAGTCGCCTGACAAGTCGCGCCAGTGTGGATCGACTCTAAGAGATATAATAATAACAATAATAATAATATAAATATTCAATTTAAACTATGCTATATTCTATGCCAAATCTTCCAGCCCTCAATGCACACATTGCACAGGCATGGTGCAATGTAAGAATAAAGAAAAAAAACACAAATATATAATACAATATAGATATATATATACAGTATATATCTATATATATATACACCAAAGAAGAGAGCGGCACTCACGGGTCTTGAAAGGTGAGCAGACAATGACAGTTTAATCGACGTTTCGACGAGGCACAAGCTCATCTTATATATATATATATATATATATATATATATATATATATATATATATATGCTGTATATATATATATATAAGATACTAAATACCTACCACAGGAGAAGGCTATATATATATATATATATATATATATATATATATATATATATATATATATATATATATATATATATATATTATTACTCTCTCTCTTTATACATATATATATATATATATATATATATATATTATTACTCTCTCTCTTTATACATATATATATATATATATATATATATATATATATATATTTTTTTTTTTTTGCTTTTGCTATTAGTATTTTATATTTGTGTTTTATACTGATTCGCAGAATGACTATCCTGAAACCACCAGCCCCCCTCTGATTCAGTAATCACATTGCATACACAGTGTGTGTTGTCCCAGGAATAACTCCATAACAATATGCCATACACCCCCGCTAGCTGTAGCATTCACTCCTGTGAATTGATATTTAAATAAAGATCCAGTTTTCTCCATTTTCTCCTAAAATGCCCCCCAGTCCTGTGTTTACTGAGGCCCCAGGCTGCTGGTTTCCCTAACCAAACCAGTAATTGCTCCCATATGCTGCACTCTTCTATTTACTGCTACTTTGTGTCGGGTTATAGCTGACCAGAGATGCCAGGATCTTTCTACGGGAAAGTTTACCATTTTTAGATCTTTTTACAAAAAATGCAATTGGATGAAAATGCAATCACCACAAATCTCATATCATTTTTAATCTGTTAATTCCCAAAAGTCATGTTTATTATTTTTGCATCTGCAAATGCTATTAAAATAATCCCTGATTGTCCTGCCCTGTGGGTCTTTGTTTAGGAAGTTCCTGTTATAGGGTGACAACACTCAGTCCCAGTCTCCCAATTGTGCTCCTGTGTGGTCACCCTGTCACATGGGCTTCCAATGCAATCTACAAGTGGCATGGCCCAATGTAGTCAGCATCAGGTAACCCATCCTGAGAAATGCCATGCAGCCATAGCTAAAATCTATGTAGCTCATTGATTCTTTCATAGTAACAATTGTTATATAGAATGATCGTGTCATTAGGTGTATGCAGCTGGTGTAGAGAGGCAGACGCACATTTTGACCGACATCTTGTATCAATACCTAGAGGGTGTGAAAGCTATTCTATCACATCAGCAAATGTTTCTTATGCTGCCAAAAAGGTGTCAAAAAATCTTTTCAAATGCCCCCAGAATGAAACTGTCCCTCCCTGACATAAACCTGCATGCTCAGCCAAGCCAAGAGTTCCGGTCCATGTAGCATTACAAAGCACAATGAAAATGTAATTGTAAACATTATAGCATTTTTTATTTTAATAATTATATACTTTATTATTATTTTTGTAGCTTTTTTATTTATTAGTAGTTAAATAGTTTTTTTTTTTTTTACATTGTCCAAAATATACTACTTAAATTAAATACTATATATGATAATAAATAATTTGTTTTATTGGTTTAACTAGAAGGACATGTGTCTTTTTTCAACCAGACTAAATTATATATATATATATATATATATATATATATATATATATATATATATATATATATATATATATATATATATATATACTTTTTGTTTTAAATACCCTCCCTTTTAGATTGTAAGCTCTAACAAGCAGGGCCCTCTGATTCCTTTTGTTCCAAATTGTATTGTAACTGTAATATGTGCCTTCATTTTGTTAAGCGCTGCGCAAACTGTTGGCGCTAAATCCTGTATAATAATAATAATAATAATAATAATAATTTCCCCCTCCATGTATATATTGGATGGTTTCGTTTATTGTAATCAATTCACTTCTATGCATATATATTTTGTACATTATGTATTTTCTTTATGTTTTTCTTCATATGCATATATTAGACATCTGTGAAGTGTATGCGGACAGCAGGAACCCCGAGGAAGCGTAATATTTATACCATGAAACATGTCGGCACACTATGCACTTATATCCGTCATACATTATTGATGTCATTGTATGTATAATGTCTATATGGGCCCTATGTTTGTCTACGGCCCTGTGTGTAATAAGGTTTTTCTTCATGATTTTGGGATATTGAATAAATATATTTTTGTACTTTTTTAATAAGGTATCTGCATGGTTATTATATTTAATTTGGGAGTTACCATTCAAAAGCCCATCCAGTGTGGGGTAAGATTACCCTTTCTTCCCCTCTCTTTTTTGCCTTTATATATGTATATAGGGCTGGTTTCCCCCAAATCAATATGACACCTTTTTACCATAATTAATAGACCATATATATATATATATATATATATATATATAAATTATTGTATATATATATATATATATATATATATATATATATATATATATATATTGTATATATAAATTATACAATAAAATGTAAACACAAAGAACAAGAAAAGCAAACATAACAAAATATGAATAAATAAATAAACTAAAGCAAATTATATATAAATATTAATAAATAAGAACTTGTTAAATATTAATATTTGTGTGTAAATATAAAAAAAATAATACAATATACAATTATTAAATAGAAAATTAAAAAACAAAAGTACAATAAATAACTATAAAATTAAAAAGGGCTAAGAAATAACAGTTAAATATATAAATACTACTGGTAAGGAACCCTGTGGCATGAAAGCTTAGTACATGTATTAAAGATACATTTTATAAATGGACGGGTAAACTAAAACGTCTGTTTACATATAGGGCTTTATATGCATTTGGCTCGTCTACAGAGATCCCCCTCCCCCAAAAATGCCAGTTTTGAAGGATTGTCTTGAGCCATATTGGCGGGAATGGCTTTTTAATACATGGACTTGAATGTTGCACTTTTAATGCACAAACTGTAATGGAAATATTGATTGCCATAACAAAACAAAGTGCATTGCTTCTTCCAGAAGGCCAGGCAATTATTCTGGGGTAAGGTAGCATGGGCAATGGATGCAATTTTACATTTAAATATAGGTGACTAAGCTACCTCCCATGTACCCCTGATAGCCCCTAAACCTGACTTTGGATGTCTGGATTGAGTTTTTGGGTTGAGTTTTGCATGTGAACTAGTTGAACTAGATGTTTTTTTTCAACCTGACTAAAGCCCCGTACACACGCACCGATTGTTGGCCGACCGATCGCCCGTCTTTTTGTCCAGTGTTGTTGTGTTGGTCGAAATGTGCTCTAGACTGCACACAAATTTTGTCGGCCAACAACAGCCAACTGCAGAAGTGATGTCATGTTCTGGCCTACTTTTCGTGTGTTTTTTCTTCTCTGAGCATGCCCAGTCTTCATCATCACATTTTTGTCGGCCGAAATCTGTACTGACTGAGGAACAATCGGCCGTTCTGCTGACGGCCAACTAAAATTTTATAGCATGCACACCAGATTTTGGTCGGCCGAAAAGTTGCAGTCGGTTGTCGGAAACATCATACTAACAAGCCGTTCAATCGGCCGATCGGACGTTGGCCGAACATTTACGGCCAACAATCGGTGCGTGTGTACGAGGCTTAACTATGTAACTTTGAAGTGCCTGGATTTTGAGGGTCTTGGGGTGCTTTGGAAGGTAACTAGAGGTCTTCCAATTGCCTTCTTGTTCCAACTGCTGCAAGTTCATAAACTCAATTAAAGATTGTCTTCTGATGCCCTTTATTTTTAGTGTAATCCATTTATTATCCCGTGTTTTAGTCAATTAATACGATAACCCAGAATTTGCCATAGGAGCTCCACACACTTAATTTAGCCGCCTTATCCTACAAATTATTTTTGTGGCTTTGTGTGAATGTTGGTGGCCCAGGCGCTGGTTTATTAGAGGAATGAGGACCTTCTGTATGCTGCCTGAAATCCACTGTTACATTGGCCATAAATGGTCCAGTTCCAACCCTGATACAAATCCCAGGTAAAGAGCAAACTTTTAAAAAATTTGGAAAATGGCTCCTTGATGAGGGCAGAAGGGAGCAATGAATAGCAGGTAGACATCCAAGCTTTCTAAAGCCAACTGTAGATTCAAGATGTCCTTTAGCTGAGATCTGAACGTTTGAGGGCCAGTTCACATCAGAACTTGTAAAAGTACTGAGCTACAAAATTACGTAAGGCAGTGTATCTCTTATCAACTGGAGCCCAGAGCCTTAGTGCCGGTTCACACTGAAGCCGCACGACTTCGGGGGCGACCTGTGAAGTCCCGTGCACCGCGACTTCGGCACGACTTGCACGGACTTCATAAATTGAATGTCTATGCAAGTCGCCCCAGGTCGCCCCGAAGTAATACAGGACCCTTTTTCTAAGTCAGAGCGACTTGTGTCGCTCCTATTAGAACCGGTCCTGTACTACTCAATGGACCGCGATGGTGCGCGACTTGCCAGGCTGACAAAGTCGCCTGACAAGTCGTATTAGTGTGAACCGGTGCTTAGAGCAAAAGGGCCTTCATGCTGTTTTCCATGCCTGCCGTATGCCATAAGACACCCATTTGCTTGCACAATCTGCCCAATTACTGGACCTGGTCACTACCATCCAAACATAATATCTTGGCCCAGTGTTGTGTTACAGGGATATTGGTCATAAAAGCCTTTCTCCATCCTTCTACTCTAAAGGAACCCTTGAAATAATTTTCAGGTCTCAAGGAACTCCTGCTAAAAATGACTATATCTACAACTCATGATACATTAGTGTGATGGTCAGTGGGAAGAATACTCCTTACACTTGTGGTCATTGGGAAGAATTACCCCATTACAGATAGCTAAAAAGATCAATGGTGTCAGTGGTAACTTATCTGAGAGGCAGAAATTGTTCAAGGAACCCTGGTCGAAAAACTCTGGCTTATGGTATATTTTCCTGATCAGCAAGAAATTGATATACTAATAATAAAGAATGTGGCATGCCTACAGTAGTAGACACTCAAGGTGGATAATTTTTTTAACATACTCCTGCTCTATCTAAAAAAAAGTACTTTTAGTACTATTCATGAAATTAAAATGAATCAAATACTAATAAGGGATTAAAGTGAAATAGAGAAAGGACCCTTTACTTTGGTGGTCAGTGAAGTGTCCCCTTGCATAAGGGGTCAGTGGAGATATGACCCCTTACAATGGTGGCCAGTGGGAAGAATCGATTAATTTTCTATTCGCTGTAGCTTGAGAGACAAGAAGAGAGGATACACTGGTGCAGCTGATTCTGCCAGGTGACATTGGCCCTAGCATTGTACAGGCACCATCATGTGGAAGGTTAACCCATCACTGCTCAGGGAACCCCCTAGCATGCTCTAGAAAAAGCTTTCTCAACCATTTTACCGCAAAGGAACCCTTAAAAAAAATTTCAGGTCTCAAGAAACCCCTGCTAAGAAAAATTGGGAAATTGTTCCTTAAATTGATAGTCATTGGGAAGAATGCCACCCTCACAGACAGCTACAAATATCATTGGTGCTAGGCTGCTGGTTCAGCCAAGTAACATTAAACTCAGGCCCATGCAGGCACCATATAATGGGGAGGTCAATTGGCCACAGCTTAATGAACCCTTAGAAACTTCTAGAGCAGGGGTCTTCAAACTATGGCCCTCCAGTTGTTCTGGAACTACAATTCCCATCATGCCTAGTCATGTCTGTGAATGTCAGAGTTTTACAATGCCTCATGGGATGTGTAGTTCTCCAACAGCTGGAGGGCCGTAGTTTGAGGATCCCTGTTCTGGAGGAACCTTAGGGTTCCCCAGAACTCCAGTTGACAATGACTGCTGTTGAGGAACCTTAGTGTGCCATGGAACACTGGTTGAGAATGATGGCTCTAGAAGAACCTGGGGGTTCCATGGAACACTGGTTGAGAATGATGGCTCTAGAAGAACCTGGGGGTTCCATGGCTGGTTTGCTAACCCCATGGTTTCATGTCTATGGATGCCCTGAGCACAAGTAGGGGGATGGTTGAAAATCCTGTAAGCGGTAGATTGCGGTGAGGGGAGGGAGAGGCTGAATGATAAGGAATGGATGGTATGTGTGTCCATTCAGATGAAAACAAAGGTTCCTCCCGCTACATTCAAGAATATTCAGGGACAGTTTGAAACCCCCAGGATCATCTTATATCATCTATTCACTTGTTTACGTGGCTCTGTGTGATGTAACGGTCTTCTCTAAACTGATAATGAGGGAGGTGGGCTCACTTATACTTGTAGCCCATTTGGAACATCCTTAGGGCCCATCTAGGTGCAGCTCACCTGGAGAAACCTTAGAATTTCATGAAACCCTGGTTGGGAATTATTGCTCTGGAGCAGTGGTCTCCAAACTGACTCCCAGGGCTGGATGCGGCCCTTTGCTTGCCTATATCTGGCCCTTGGGGCACTGTTACTCCCAGTGATGCCAACAAGGGGGCACAATTCCTCCCACTGACACCAATGGTGGGGCAATATTCCTTCCCCTGATATATAGGGCACTACTACAACTGACACCAACAATGGGGTAAAATTCCTCACACTTACACCAATGATTGGGCACTATTCCTCCCACTAAAACCAATGATGGGGCATTGTTTACTCCCATTGATGCCAAGGCATTTTCAACTCACACAGACAGACTGGCCCACCCAAAGTCTGAAAAACAGTAAATTGGCCCTTTGTTTAAAAAGTGTGGAGACCCCTGCTTTAAAGGAACCTTAGGGTTCCACAGAACTCCAGTTGACAATGACTGCTGTTGAGGAACCTTAGGGTTCCATGGAACATTGGTTGAGAATGATGACTCTAGAAGAACCTGGGGGTTCCGTGGCTGGTTTGCTAACCCCATGGTTTCATGTCTATGGATACCCTGAGCACAAGTAGGGGGATGGTTGAAAGTCCTGTAAGCAGTAGATTGCGGTGAGGGGAGGGAGAGGCTGAATGATAAGGAATGGATGGTATGTGTGTCCATTCAAATGAAAACAAAGGTTCCTCCCGCTACATTCAGGAATATTCAAGGACAGTTTGAACCCCCCAGGATCATCTTATATCATCTATTCACTTGTTTACATGGCTCTGTGTGATGTAACAGTCTTCTATAAACTGATAGTGAGGGAGGTGGGCTCGCTTATACTTGCAGCCCATTTGGAACATCTTTAGGGCCCATCTAGGTGCAGCTCACCTGGAGAAACCTTATAATTCCATGAAACCCGGGTTGGAAATGATTGCTCTGGAGCAGTGGTCTCCAAACTGAGTCCCGGGCTGGATGCGGCCCTTTGCTTGCCTATATCTGGCCCTTGGGGCACTGTGACTCCCAGTGACGCCAACAAGGGGGCACAATTCCTCCCACTGACACCAATGGTGGGGCAATATTCCTTCCCCTGATATCAAAGATAGGGCACTATTCTTCCTGCTGCTGGCACCAACAATGGGGCAAAATTCCTCCCACTTACACCAATGATTGGGCACTATTCCTCCCACTAAAACCAACGATGGGGCATTGTTTACTCCCATTGATGCCAAGGCATTTCCAACTCACACAGACAGACTGGCCAACCCAAAGTCTGAAAAACAGTAAATTGGCCCCTTGTTTAAAAAGTGTGAAGACCCCTGCTTTAAAAGAACCTTAGGGTTCCACAGAACTCCAGTTGACAATGACTGCTGTTGAGGAACCTTAGGGTTCCATGGAACACTGGTTGAGAATGATGGCTCTAGAAGAACCTGGGGGTTCCATGGAACACTGGTTGAGAATGATGGCTCTAGAAGAACCTGGGGGTTCCATGGCTGGTTTGCTAACCCCATGGTTTCATGTCTATGGATACCCTGAGCACAAGTAGTGGGATGGTTGAAGGTCCTGTAAGCGGTAGATTGCGGTGAGGGGAGGGAGAGGCTGAATGATAAGGAATGGATGGTATGTGTGTCCATTCAAATGAAAACAAAGGTTCCCCCCGCTACATTCAGGAATATTCAAGGACAGTTTGAAACCCCCAGGATCATCTCATATCATCTATTCACTTGTTTACATGGCTCTGTGTGATGTAACGGTCTTCTCAAAACTGATAATGAGGGAGGTGGGCTCGCTTATACGTGCAGCCCATTTGGAACATCCTTAGGGCCCATCTAGGTGCAGCTCACCTGGAGAAACCTTAGAATTCCATGGAACCCTGGCTGGGAATGATTGCTCTGGAGCAGTGGTCTCCAAACTGAGTCCCGGGGCTGGATGCGGCCCTTTGCTTGCCTATATCTGGCCCTTGGGGCACTGTGACTCCCAGTGACGCCAACAAGGGGGCACAATTCCTCCCACTGACACCAATGGTGGGGCAATATTCCTTCCCCTGATATCAAAGATAGGGCACTATTCTTCCTGCTGCTGGCACCAACAATGGGGCAAAATTCCTCCCACTTACACCAATGATTGGGCACTATTCCTCCCACTAAAACCAACGATGGGGCATTGTTTACTCCCATTGATGCCAAGGCATTTCCAACTCACACAGACAGACTGGCCAACCCAAAGTCTGAAAAACAGTAAATTGGCCCCTTGTTTAAAAAGTGTGAAGACCCCTGCTTTAAAAGAACCTTAGGGTTCCACAGAACTCCAGTTGACAATGACTGCTGTTGAGGAACCTTAGGGTTCCATGGAACACTGGTTGAGAATGATGGCTCTAGAAGAACCTGGGGGTTCCATGGAACACTGGTTGAGAATGATGGCTCTAGAAGAACCTGGGGGTTCCATGGCTGGTTTGCTAACCCCATGGTTTCATGTCTATGGATACCCTGAGCACAAGTAGTGGGATGGTTGAAGGTCCTGTAAGCGGTAGATTGCGGTGAGGGGAGGGAGAGGCTGAATGATAAGGAATGGATGGTATGTGTGTCCATTCAAATGAAAACAAAGGTTCCCCCCGCTACATTCAGGAATATTCAAGGACAGTTTGAAACCCCCAGGATCATCTCATATCATCTATTCACTTGTTTACATGGCTCTGTGTGATGTAACGGTCTTCTCAAAACTGATAATGAGGGAGGTGGGCTCGCTTATACGTGCAGCCCATTTGGAACATCCTTAGGGCCCATCTAGGTGCAGCTCACCTGGAGAAACCTTAGAATTCCATGGAACCCTGGCTGGGAATGATTGCTCTGGAGCAGTGGTCTCCAAACTGAGTCCCGGGGCTGGATGCGGCCCTTTGCTTGCCTATATCTGGCCCTTGGGGCACTGTGACTCCCAGTGACGCCAACAAGGGGGCACAATTCCTCCCACTGACACCAATGGTGGGGCAATATTCCTTCCCCTGATATCAAAGATAGGGCACTATTCTTCCTGCTGCTGGCACCAACAATGGGGCAAAATTCCTCCCACTTACACCAATGATTGGGCACTATTCCTCCCACTAAAACCAACGATGGGGCATTGTTTACTCCCATTGATGCCAAGGCATTTCCAACTCACACAGACAGACTGGCCAACCCAAAGTCTGAAAAACAGTAAATTGGCCCCTTGTTTAAAAAGTGTGAAGACCCCTGCTTTAAAAGAACCTTAGGGTTCCACAGAACTCCAGTTGACAATGACTGCTGTTGAGGAACCTTAGGGTTCCATGGAACACTGGTTGAAAATGATGGCTCTAGAAGAACCTGGGGGTTCCATGGAACACTGGTTGAGAATGATGGCTCTAGAAGAACCTGGGGGTTCCATGGCTGGTTTGCTAACCCCATGGTTTCATGTCTATGGATACCCTGAGCACAAGTAGTGGGATGGTTGAAGGTCCTGTAAGCGGTAGATTGCGGTGAGGGGAGGGAGAGGCTGAATGATAAGGAATGGATGGTATGTGTGTCCATTCAAATGAAAACAAAGGTTCCCCCCGCTACATTCAGGAATATTCAAGGACAGTTTGAAACCCCCAGGATCATCTCATATCATCTATTCACTTGTTTACATGGCTCTGTGTGATGTAACGGTCTTCTCGAAACTGATAATGAGGGAGGTGGGCTCGCTTATACGTGCAGCCCATTTGGAACATCCTTAGGGCCCATCTAGGTGCAGCTCACCTGGAGAAACCTTAGATGGAACCCTGGCTGGGAATGATTGCTCTGGAGCAGTGGTCTCCAAACTGAGTCCCGGGGCTGGATGCGGCCCTTTGCTGGCATATATCTGGCCCTTGGGGCACTGTGACTCCCAGTGATGCCAACAAGGGGGCACAATTCCTCCCACTGACACCAATGGTGGGGCAATATTCCTTCCCCTGATACCAAAGATCGGGCACTATTCTTTTCTGATGACACCAACAATGGGGCAAAATTCCTCACACTTACACCAATGATTGGGCACTATTCCTCCCACTAAAACCAATGATGGGGCATTATTTACTCCCATTGATGCCGAGGCATTTTCAACTCCCAAAGACAGACTGGCCCACCCAAAGTCTGAAAAACAGTAAATTGGCCCTTCATTTAAAAAGTTTGGAGACCCCTGCTCTTAAAGAACCTTAGGTTGGCAGTGACTGCTCTAGAGGAACCTTGGGGTTTCATGGAGCCCTGGTTGAGAATGGTTGGGTTATACTATAGGGAAGCAATGTCATTCAATGGCCAGTTTGTTGACCTGATGGTTTCCTAAAGACATTAGATTGTCTATTCTCATTTCATGTCTATGAATACCCAGAGTACAGGTCAGGGGGATGGTTGAGGGTTAGGTAAGCGGTAGATTGCGGTGAAGGGGAGGGAGATGTTAGATGATAAGGGCTGGATGGTATGTGTGTCCATTCAGATGAAAACGAAGGTTCCTCCCGGTACATTCTGGAATATTCTAGGACAGTTTGAAACCCCCGGGATCATCTTATATCATCTATTCCCTTGTTTACTTGGCCCTGTGTGATGTAATGATCTTCTCTAAACTGATAATGAGGGAGGTGGGCTCGCTTGTACTTGCACCCCATTTGGAGGATCCTTAGGGCCTATCTAGGTGCAGCTCACCTGGAGAAACCTTAGAATTCCATGAAACCCTGGTTGGGAATGATTGCTCTAGAGCAGTGGTCTCCAAACTGAGTCCCGGGGCTGGATGTGGCCCTTTGCTTGCATATATCTGGCCCTTGGGGCACTGTGACTGCCAGTGACGCCAACAAGGGGGCACAATTCCTCCCAATGACACCAATGGTGGGGCAATATTCCTTCCCCTGATACCAAAGATAGGGCACTATTCTTACTGATGACACCAACAATGGGGCAAAATTCCTCACACTTACACCAATGATTGGGCACTATTCCTCCCACTAATATCAGTGATGGGGCATTGTTTACTCCCAGTGACGCCAACAAGGGGGCACAATTCCTCCCACTGACACCAATGGTGGGGCAATATTCCTTCCCCTGATACCAAAGATCGGGCACTATTCTTCCTGATGACACCAACAATAGGGCAAACTTCCTCACACTTACACCAATGATTGGGCACTATTCCTCCCACTAATACCAGTGATGGGGCATTGTTTACTCCCAGTGACGCCAACAAGGGGGCACAATTCCTCCCACTGACACCAATGGTGGGGCAATATTCCTTCCCCTGATACCAAAGATAGGGCATTATTCTTCCTGATGACACCAACAATGGGGCAAAATTCCTCACACTTACACCAATGATTGGGCACTATTCCTCCCACTAAAACCAATGATGGGGCATGGTTTACTCCCAGTGATGCCAAGGCATTTTCAACTCACACAGACAGACTGGCCCACCGAAAGTCTGAAAAACAGTAAATTGGCCCTTTGTTTAAAAAGTTTGGAGACCCCTGCTCTAAAGGAACTTAGGGTTTCACAGAACCCTGGTTGGCAGTGACTGCTGTAGAGGAACCTTAGGGTTCCATGGAACCCTGGTTGAGAATGGTTGGGTTATACTATAGGGAAGCAATGTCATTCAATGGCCAGTTTGTTGACCTGATGGTTTCCTAAACACATTAGATCGTCTATTCTCATTTCATGTCTATGAATACCCAGAGTACAGGTCAGGGGGATGGTTGAGGGTTAGGTAAGCGGTAGATTGCGGTGAAGGGGAGGGAGATGTTAGATGATAAGGGCTGGAAGGTATGTGTGTCCATTCAGATGAAAACGAAGGTTCCTCCCGTTACACTCTGGAATATTCGAGGACAGTTTGAAACCCCCGGGATCATCTTATATCATCTATTCCCTTGTTTACTTGGCTCTGTGTGATGTAATGGTCTTCTCTAAGCTGATAATGAGGGAGGTCGGCTCGCTTGTGTTTTCAGCTTGTTTTTCTACTGATCAGAGACATTCCATAGCAGAAAAGATACAACACACTGTCTACGTTTACATTCGTGTTGGCGCACTTTACCTTTTTTTCCCGCCAAATTGTTTGTTGAGTTCTGTAGCAGACTTTGCATCCACTTAGAATAAATAGTGAGAAATATTGGACTTTAGTTTGAAAAAATTGAGTGATTGGCTAAACACAATGCAAATGGTAAAAGAGGCCACATTTGCTTATGGAGGAGGGGAAAAATCAAATAATGTGAAATTGCTCAGCAACCGGTGCAGCTAGATCACTATAAGGACCAAAACCATTATCGGCTTTTAACATTTAACCACTTCAATACAGGACAAAGACCGAAAAGTTTGAAAAAAAAAAAAAAGTTTTTTTGTTTAGGTTATAAAATTTTGTAAATAGATAAGTTTTTTTCCTGCACTGATGAGGCCACAGTGACAGGCACTGATGAGGAGGCACTGATGGGATGGCACTGATGGGGTGGCACTAATATGCAGCACTGGTGGGCACTGATATGTGGCACTGATGGGTAGCACTGATATGCAGCATTGGTGGGCACTGATAGGCGGAACTGAGAGGCGGCACTGATGGGCACTGGTAGGTGGCACTGATGGGCACTGGTAGGTGGCATTGATAGGCGGCACTGATGGGCCCTGATGGGCGGCACTGATAAGCACTGATGGGCACTGATAGGTGGCACTGGTGGGCAATAATGGGCACTGGTGGGCGGCACTGATAGATGGCAATGATGGGCACTGGTGGGCAGCACTGATAGATGGCAATGGTGGGCACCACTGATGGAGAGGGCACTGGCAGGCTCCCTGAGCCCTGATTGAGGAAAGACGATCAACGGCTCTTCCTATTTACTATGTGACCAGCTGTGATTGTGATTGGTCACAGCTGGTCACATGGTAAAGAGCCTACATCAGAGTGACACACCGCAGCACCGATCGCCACTCTGCGCGCCCATTATCCTGCCCGAAGTCATATGACGGCGGGTCAGGATAATACAACCACCTTCCCGCCGTCAATTGCCTATAAGGCGGGTGGGAAGTGGTTAAATTTAAACATATTTCTCAATTGCATAAGGGCTCATTTACACCAATGGCCATGCATTGTGTTGTGGCTCATTAAAGTGAATGTAAACGATCACCCTAAAAAAAAAACATTCAGTTTAAAATCAAAATTAGAGGGAAAACATTTGTGTATAGATATTAAAAAAAACATTATAAATACCTTTTTTTCATTTTTTATAAGTGATCACATTCCCTCTGTTCTCAGCTACATAAGAGCTGGGGGGGAGGAGAAACAGTAGCACAATGAACTTTCCAGTGAAAGACGGTGCAAGGTGGGGGGTATCAGGACAAGTCTGGTCATTGGTGGGGAGCAGGCAGAGTTCCTAGCACAGCTAGAGAACTGACCACGCTGTGCTCTCATGCTTGGTGTGGTCAGTTTTTAATTAGGAAGTAGAGGGACTGGCAGGAACACAAGAGACTTCACTCAAATGAAGCAATTCAAACAGAACTTTTTCATACAAGTTCATGGCACAGCAGCAGGGCCAGCACTACCTGTAAGGTGACCTAGGCAGACGCTAGGGCGCAACTTAGTAGGGGGCGCCAATCAGTAATGGACCGACCGGCCGGCGCGGCACTCCTCATGCTGTGCCGCCTGAGTGCTACAGAAAGCCACAGTATGTGATGACTTCCAACGTCGCTGAAATCCCCATAGGAAAGCATTGAATAATGCTTTCCTATGGAGAGGTCTAATGCGCGTGCGCGGACATTGCCGCGCATGCGCATTAGGTCTCCCCCGCCGGCTGACGTCGGTGAGGGAGGAGAGTAGGCGGAGCCTGACCCAGCTCCGAGGTAAGTCACTGAAGGGGTTTTAACCCCTTCAGCAACTTAAGATGGGGGGTGGGAGGGAGAGTGGCACTACAGGGTCCTGCATTGCCATGAAAACTAATATATTTTCCAGGGGGGCGGCAATTTTTATTTTGCCTAGGGCTGCAAAAAATCCTTGCGCCAGCTATGTACAGCAGGCACATATCTGGAATATGAAATGTTGGGTTTACACATTCTTTAAATGTATTAGTGCAATGTTGTTCAATTCTTTCTAAATGGCACCCCAACCACCTTTCCAATGGTCTAACGTGCATTGTGCTGACAAGAGATGGTGTATACACTATGCTCAGCAATACATGTTCATCAGCAAGGTGACTTTGGAAGCCAATCAGATGAATGTTCCATTGGGGAGATTTCCCTTCACTTCCTGTTCTGGAGATGCAAAAGGAAGTGAGAAGAAATATCTACAAAGCAAAGAAAAATAATTTGGTTTTAGACAGTTGTCACCAGAACTGGTGTCCAGATAGGAGGATTTGCCCTCATCTCTTTCCCATCTTCCTGCCCTAAAGACAGCAACGACCAGGACATATACAGTGCCTTGAAAAAGTATTCATATCCTTTAATATTTTCCACAATTTGTCATGCGTATTTTATTGGGATTTTATGTGATAAAGTGGCACATAATTGTAAAGTGGAAGGAAAATGATAAACGGTTTTTGAATTTTTTTACAAATAAATACCGGAAAGTGTGGGGTGCATTTGTATTCACCCCCTTTACTCTGATACCCCTAACTAAAATCTAGTGGAACCAATTGCCTTCAGGAGTCACCTCATTAGTAAATAGAGTCCACCTGTGTGTAATCTAATCTCAGTATAAATACATCTGTTTTGTGAAGCCCTCAGAGCCCATACAGCATCATGAAGGCCAAGGAACACAGCAGACAGGTCAGGGATAAAGTTGTGGAGAAGTGTAAAGCAGGGTTAGGTTATAAAAAGACTATGCCAAGCTTTGAACATCTCACAGAGCGCTGTTCAATCCATCATCCAAAAATGGAAAGAGAATAGCCCAACTGCAACCCTGCAGCCGTGAAACGCGTTAACCTGGATTATCTGTTACCTGCACTGTCTGTACATTTATGACTTTGAAGAATAAATCACTTAATTTGCTTTCATCCACCTGTGTGCGGTTCCACTACTTCTACTTGCAATCTTCCGGATGACGGGTCTTACCAGCACCAGGTCGGGCTTACACACCTGAGCGGCTTTGTTCCTCCTTACAACTGCAACCCTACCATGACATGGCTGTCCACCTAAACTGACAAGGAGAGCATTCATCAGAGAAGCAGCCAAGAGGCCCATGGGAACTCTGGAGGAGCTGCAGAGATCCACAGCTCAGGTGGGAGAATCTGTCCACAGGACAACTATTAGTTGTGCTCTCCACAAATCTGCCCTTTATGGAAGAGTGGCAAGAAGAAAGCCCAAAGAAGTCCGGTTTGCAGTTTGCGAGAAGCCATGTGGGGGACACAGCAAACATGGGGAAGAAGGTGCTCTGGTCAGAGGAGACTAGATTTTAACTTTTTGGCCTAAAAGCAAAACACTATGTGTGGCAGAAAACAAACACTGCACATCACCCTGAACACACCATCCCCACTGTGAAACATGGTGGTGGCAGCATCATATTGTGAGGATGCTTTTCTTCAGCAGGGACAGGGAAGCTGGTCAGAGTTGATGGGAAGATGGATGGAGCCAATACAGGGCAATCTTAGAAGAAAACCTGTTAGAGTCTGCAAAAGACTTGAGACTGGGGGCGGAGGTTCTCCTTCCAGCAGGACAAAGACCCGAAACATCCAGCCAGAGCTACAATGGAATGGTTTACATCAAAGCATATTCATGTGTTAGAATGGCCCAGTCACAGGCCAGACCTAAATCCAATTGAGACTTGAAAATTGCTGCTCACAGACGCTCTCCAAATCTCCATCCAATCTGACAGAGCTTGAGATATTTTGCAAAGAAGAATGGGCAGAAATGTCCCTCTCTAGATGTGCAAAGCTGGTAGAGACATCCCCAAAAAGACTTGCAGCTGTAATTGCAGAGAAAGGTGATTCCACAAAGCATTGACTCAGGGGGGTGAATAAATTACACACAGATGGACTCTATATACTATTTAGGTGACTTCTGAAGGCAATTGGTTCCACTATATTTTAATTAGGGGTATCAAGAGTAAAGGGGGTGAATATAAATGCCCCCCACACTTTTCACAGATTTATTTGTAAAGAAAATGTTGAAAACCATTTATCATTTTCCTTCCACTTCCCATTTATGTGCCACTTTGTGTCAGTCTATCACATAAAGTCCCAATAAAATAAATTTACGTTTTTGGTTGTAACATGACAAAATGTGGAAAATGTCAAGGGGTATGAATACTTTTTTCATGGCACTGCAGAGAGGAGGAGTCTACCCAATGGGGACAGAGGCAGCAATGAAAATGGGTGAATCCAAAGGAGAAAAGGCTGGGGGCACTCAATGAAAGTGAAACCTTTTATGTTCCAGGCAAGCAGACACAAAGTCCCTACCTGGGACCTTCTCCTCTGAACACAAAGTCCCTACCTGGGACCTTCTCCTCTGAACACAAAGTCCCTACCTGGGACCTTCTCCTCTGATCTGTTTCACCCAAAACTGAGCTCAATCATGGGAATGATTACTCCCAGTTTTGGGTTTTATTGCCTTTGTGGAGACATGGAGGACTTATTTCGACCAATCTTAGGAGTTCTTATGAAACTTTGAATTACACAACTGTCATTGAATTTCCGACCAATCACTCCAATGAATAACAATACCAAGATTGACCAGAATCAGTAACCAGCCACTTTGATAAAACGTTCCTGTTTTTTGGCCATTGTGGTCATTCCACCAATGTAGGCATGGGCTTGATGGATTGTAAGCTCTGTGGTTTAGTGCCTTTGCTATATGTAGCAGGCAAACAGCAGTACAGTACATGCAACCATAACATTATTCGAGCTGTTGCACCTTGCTGGTAGCTGGCGCATTTGAAAAAGCCCCAAGATGGGTATTAAAGGTGGAGGCCCCCTGGGGACACACAGAATAGGGATAATAGCTCACATCCTCACCTCAAAGCCTATTCTTTTGGCTGGAGTACCATATGGCATATGTTTCTATAACACTTCACTGGAAGTATGTGGAGATCACCTTTCATTTCCTTCCCTTTACAGAGTTGGGCTCAGTTAATCCTGAGAGGAGGTCTAAGTTAGGATTGGGGGAGGAGGACAACATCAAAAACTATTAACACTTTTTGGAGCAAAGTTGACAACTGTCCCGAATCTTGAAAGCTTGTCCTTTAAATTTGTTTTGGTTCTAAGCTGACTGATTGCATTATGCAGCGCTCCTTTTTTGTGCATCCTCTGTAAGTGATCCAATAGTTAGGCTTTTGTCTTGGTCATTGGTGACCATACTCTATGACACACATCTAATTCTAGGCTACAAATTGACAGAAAACTAATTAAAAAATTGTATAAATTTATAAAAAAAAATCAAGTGATTTTGTAGCCATATTATGGATCTAATAATATTATATCGTCCTAGCCAATCATGTCAAGCACCACACACTAAATATGGCATATGGTAGACAAAGGTAAAGAGAAACGGGGCTTTACCAGTGCTTGACTACCCCACCCAACATACAAAGAAGTTCATAGATTTATAAAATGTTTATCTTTATTAGTATCAAAAAAGAATTAAAATTCATTGTTCAAAACCATCTAGACAAATATAATCCATACATCATAATAAATACAAATATTGACAGAAAAATACAGTTTAAAAGGATCACCCCCCTCCGTAAAAAGGGCTCAATGTCTTCCGTAATTTCACTGTATGTACAGTGTACCCATGTATATATCGGAGGGCAGAGCTGTTTCCAACGCGTTTCGCCTATATGGCTTCCTCAGTGGTATTAGGTGAAGATGGTTAAAAAAAAAGGTGACTATGAAAAAAAAGAAAGAACATACTAATACAAACTTATATTTGATATTTACTTTTGCACAATCAAATGCTATTTATTTCTATCCTCACAGTAAACATTAACTATATATATATATATATATATATATATATATATATATATATATAAAAACAAGACATTTACTTACAGAAACTAGATTGCGATTACAGATCGAATCAATCAAAATCGTATTAGTTACATTACATGGTTTAACTAAAAATAGAGTAAATACCCTCTAGCTGCGCACTCTAGATATAACCCAACAATATGCTTAGTGTCACAGTGTGTACAAAAAAATGAAATATGTGAAATTTAAAAATCACTGTTAATAAAATTGTGACAAATTATACAAATAACAAATGTGAAGCAGCTGGTTGTAAGACATAACAAGCCTGGAATATAGTGAAAGGCGAAATTAAAACCGCTCTCCCTTTAAAAATTAAATCATCAAGAAACTGCTTAAAATAAAAAATTATGGGAAATAAAAACGAATGGAAAATTATGGGAAATAAAAAATAATGGAAAATTATGGGAATGTCCATAGATAACTCTGAGAGTTCAGGAGTGTGTTACATACAGAGTGCAGAGTTTAGGAGTGTGCTATGTACAGAGTGCAGAGTTCAGGGGGTGCGCTATATACAGATTGCAGAGTTCCGGAGTGCGTTATGTACAGAGTGCAGAGTTTAGGAGTATGCCACGTACAAAGAGCAGACTTCACGAGTGTGTTACATACAGAGTGCAGAGTTTAGGAGTGTGCTATGTACAGAGTGCAGAGTTCAGGGGGTGCGCTATATACAGATTGCAGAGTTTCGGAATGTGTTATGTACAGAGTGCAGTGTTTAGGAGTATGCTACGTACAAAGAGCAGACTTCACGAGTGTGTTACATACAGAGTGCAGAGTTTAGGAATGTGCAATGTACAGAGTGCAGGGTTCAGGAGTGCATTATGTACAGAGTGCAGAGTTTAGGAGTGTGCTACATGCAGAGTGCAGAGTTCAGGGGTGCATTATATACAGATTGCAGTTCCAGGGGTTCCCTATGCACAATGTTCAGAAATACACTACATACAGAGTGCTGAGTTTAGGGGTGCACTACATACGAAGTGCAGGGTTTAGTGGTGTGCTTCATACAGAGTGCAGGGTTTAGGGGTGCACTAGATACAGAGTGCAGGGTTTAGTGGTGTGCTTCATACAGAGTGCAGGGTTTAGGGGTGCACTATGAACAGAATGCAGGGTTTATGGTTTAGGGGTGTGTTACGTACAGAGTGCAGTTTTTAGGGATGCGTTATGTACAGAGTACAACACCCCCCCCCCAAACCTTTTCACTCCTTTAGTTTATGTTCATGAACTGTAATACTGGTTCTGCTGCACCTTCAGTTTGTACCCAAGACTAGTTCTCTTCTATAAGGATGGCGACAGGAGACCAGCTGTCAGGTGGACAAATTGTAATAAGTGCTTATTAATTAGCTTCCATGGTTATCCCTGTTGGCGTCATGAATAGAGGCCCCTGTAAATGAGGTGCTCAGGTTTCAGAGAGGGCTGGTTTTGTCTTGGAATAATCCATTGTTGCGGTTACCTGAGCCCAGGTAAGGGATGTAATGACATGCAAATCTGTCCTAATAGCCCGCCCTTGGGGACTTTTCACTGTCAAGGTGTTAAAGATTTGACACCTCATGAAAGGAGGCGATTCTAATTGACAGCTTGTAGGCAGCCGCATGAGAGTGGGACAGTCTTCGTAGCTAGTCTTAGCCAGCTTCTAATCTGCCCAGTATATATTCATAGATTTACAATGTTGGCTTTACATTGGTCAATTACAATGTGGTAGAGGCCTTTAGAACACAACCACCTCCCCCGGGATGATGTTTCTTGGCCCTAACTGACCCCTCTGCTCTTTGTCCACTTCCTCTGTTTCTGGAGGTCTATTATGACCATTCTTTAAAGACTCACGGCTATTCAAAAACTGCCATCCATCTCCCAAAACACAGCCAGGAATGCAGGCTGAACATTTAGGTAGAACAAATGGTTGAGCAAGAATAGACCATAGAGTGATGAGCAAGAATAAAACCATAGAGTGCTGAACAAAAATGGACCATAGAGTATTAAGCATGTATGGAACATAGAGTGTGGAGCATGTATGGAACATAGAGTGTTGAGCATGTATGGACCATAGAGTGTTGAGCAAAAATAGACCATAGAGTATTAAGCATGTATGGAACATAGAGTGTTGAGCATGTATGGACCATAGAGTGTTGAGCATGCACGGACCATAGAGTGTTGAGCAAAAATAGACCATAGAGTATTAAGCATGTATGGAACATAGAGTGTTGAGCATGCATGGAATCATAGAGCGTTGAGCATGCACGGACCATAGAGTGTTGAGCAAAAATAGACCATAGAGTATTGGGAAAGAATGGACCATAGAGTGTTAAGAATGTATAGACCATAGAGTGTACAGCATGTATGGACCATAGAGTGTTGAGCATGTATGGACCATAGAGTGTTCAGCATGTATGGACCATAGAGTGTTGAGCATGCATGGACCATAGAGTGTTGAGCATGCACGGACCATAGAGTGTTGAGCATGTATGGACCATAGAGTGTGGAGCATGCATGGATCATAGAGTGTTGAGCATGTATGGACCATAGAGTGTTGAGCATGTACGGACCATAGAGTGTTGAGCAAAAATAGACCATAGAGTATTAAGCATGTATGGAACATAGAGTGTTGAGCATGTATGGAACATAGAGTGTTGAGCATGCATGGATCATAGAGTGTTGAGCATGCACGGACCATAGAGTGTTGAGCAAAAATAGACCATAGAGTATTGGGAAAGAATGGACCATAGAGTGTTAAGAATGTATAGACCATAGAGTGTACAGCATGTATGGACCATAGAGTGTTGAGCATGTATGGACCATAGAGTGTTGAGCATGCATGGACCATAGAGTGTTGAGCAAAAATAGACCATAGAGTATTAAGCATGTATGGAACATAGAGTGTTGAGCATGCATGGATCATAGAGTGTTGAGCATGCACGGACCATAGAGTGTTGAGCAAAAATAGACCATAGAGTATTGGGAAAGAATGGACCATAGAGTGTTAAGAATGTATAGACCATAGAGTGTACAGCATGTATGGACCATAGAGTGTTGAGCATGTATGGACCATAGAGTGTTGAGCATGTATGGACCATAGAGTGTTGAGCATGCATGGACCATAGAGTGTTGAGCATGCACGGACCATAGAGTGTTGAGCATGTATGGACCATAGAGTGTGGAGCATGCATGGATCATAGAGTGTTGAGCATGTATGGACCATAGAGTGTTGAGCATGTACGGACCATAGAGTGTTGAGCAAAAATAGACCATAGAGTATTAAGCATGTATGGAACATAGAGTGTTGAGCATGTATGGAACATAGAGTGTTGAGCATGCATGGATCATAGAGTGTTGAGCATGCACGGACCATAGAGTGTTGAGCAAAAATAGACCATAGAGTATTGGGAAAGAATGGACCATAGAGTGTTAAGAATGTATAGACCATAGAGTGTACAGCATGTATGGACCATAGAGTGTTGAGCATGTATGGACCATAGAGTGTGGAGCATGCATGGATCATAGAGTGTTGAGCATGTATGGACCATAGAGTGTTGAGCATGTACGGACCATAGAGTGTTGAGCAAAAATAGACCATAGAGTATTAAGCATGTATGGAACATAGAGTGTTGAGCATGTATGGAACATAGAGTGTTGAGCATGCATGGATCATAGAGTGTTGAGCATGCACGGACCATAGAGTGTTGAGCAAAAATAGACCATAGAGTATTGGGAAAGAATGGACCATAGAGTGTTAAGAATGTATAGACCATAGAGTGTACAGCATGTATGGACCATAGAGTGTTGAGCATGTATGGACCATAGAGTGTTGAGCATGTATGGACCATAGAGTGTTGAGCATGCATGGACCATAGAGTGTTGAGCATGCACGGACCATAGAGTGTTGAGCATGTATGGACCATAGAGTGTGGAGCATGCATGGATCATAGAGTGTTGAGCATGTATGGACCATAGAGTGTTGAGCATGTACGGACCATAGAGTGTTGAGCAAAAATAGACCATAGAGTATTAAGCATGTATGGAACATAGAGTGTTGAGCATGTATGGAACATAGAGTGTTGAGCATGCATGGATCATAGAGTGTTGAGCATGCACGGACCATAGAGTGTTGAGCAAAAATAGACCATAGAGTATTGGGAAAGAATGGACCATAGAGTGTTAAGAATGTATAGACCATAGAGTGTACAGCATGTATGGACCATAGAGTGTTGAGCATGTATGGACCATAGAGTGTTGAGCATGCACGGACCATAGAGTGTTGAGCAAAAATAGACCATAGAGTATTAAGCATGTATGGAACATAGAGTGTTGAGCATGCATGGATCATAGAGTGTTGAGCATGCACGGACCATAGAGTGTTGAGCAAAAATAGACCATAGAGTATTGGGAAAGAATGGACCATAGAGTGTTAAGAATGTATAGACCATAGAGTGTACAGCATGTATGGACCATAGAGTGTTGAGCATGTATGGACCATAGAGTGTTGAGCATGTATGGACCATAGAGTGTTGAGCATGCATGGACCATAGAGTGTTGAGCATGCACGGACCATAGAGTGTTGAGCATGTATGGACCATAGAGTGTGGAGCATGCATGGATCATAGAGTGTTGAGCATGTATGGACCATAGAGTGTTGAGCATGTACGGACCATAGAGTGTTGAGCAAAAATAGACCATAGAGTGTTAAGCATGTATGGAACATAGAGTGTTGAGCATGTATGGAACATAGAGTGTTGAGCATGCATGGATCATAGAGTGTTGAGCATGCACGGACCATAGAGTGTTGAGCAAAAATAGACCATAGAGTATTGGGAAAGAATGGACCATAGAGTGTTAAGAATGTATAGACCATAGAGTGTACAGCATGTATGGACCATAGAGTGTTGAGCATGTATGGACCATAGAGTGTGGAGCATGCATGGATCATAGAGTGTTGAGCATGTATGGACCATAGAGTGTTGAGCATGTACGGACCATAGAGTGTTGAGCAAAAATAGACCATAGAGTATTAAGCATGTATGGAACATAGAGTGTTGAGCATGTATGGAACATAGAGTGTTGAGCATGCACGGACCATAGAGTGTTGAGCAAAAATAGACCATAGAGTATTGGGAAAGAATGGACCATAGAGTGTTAGGATGTATAGACCATAGAGTGTACAGCATGTATGGACCATAGAGTGTTGAGCATGTATGGACCATAGAGTGTGGAGCATGCATGGATCATAGAGTGTTGAGCATGTATGGACCATAGAGTTTTGAGCATGTACGGACCATAGAGTGTTGAGCAAAAATAGACCATAGAGTATTAAGCATGTATGGAACATAGAGTGTTGAGCATGTATGGAACATAGAGTGTTGAGCATGCATGGATCATAGAGTGTTGAGCATGCACGGACCATAGAGTGTTGAGCAAAAATAGACCATAGAGTATTGGGAAAGAATGGACCATAGAGTGTTAAGAATGTATAGACCTTAGAGTGTACAGCATGTATGGACCATAGAGTGTTGAGCATGTATGGACCATAGAGTGTTGAGCATGTATGGACCATAGAGTGTTGAGCATGTATGGACCATAGAGTGTTGAGCATGCATGGACCATAGAGTGTTGAGCATGCACGGACCATAGAGTGTTGAGCATGTATGGACCATAGAGTGTGGAGCATGCATGGATCATAGAGTGTTGAGCATGTATGGACCATAGAGTGTTGAGCATGTACGGACCATAGAGTGTTGAGCATGTATGGACCATAGAGTGTTGAGCATGCATGAACCATAGAGTGTTGAGCATGCACGGACCATAGAGTGTTGAGCATGTATGGACCATAGAGTGTGGAGCATGCATGGATCATAGAGTGTTGAGCATGTATGGACCATAGAGTGTTGAGCATGTACGGACCATAGAGTGTTGAGCAAAAATAGACCATAGAGTATTAAGCATGTATGGAACATAGAGTGTTGAGCATGTATGGAACATAGAGTGTTGAGCATGTATGGACCATAGAGTGTTGAGCATGCACGGACCATAGAGTGTTGAGCAAAAACAGACCATAGAGTATTAAGCATGTATGGAACATAGAGTGTTGAGCATGTATGGAACATAGAGTGTTGAGCATGCATGGATCATAGAGTGTTGAGCATGCACGGACCATAAAGTGTTGAGCAAAAATAGACCATAGAGTATTGGGAAAGAATGGACCATAGAGTGTTAAGAATGTATAGACCATAGAGTGTACAGCATGTATGGACCATAGAGTGTTGAGCATGTATGGACCATAGAGTGTTGAGCATGTATGGACCATAGAGTGTTGAGCATGCATGGACCATAGAGTGTTGAGCATGCACGGACCATAGAGTGTTGAGCATGTATGGACCATAGAGTGTGGAGCATGCATGGATCATAGAGTGTTGAGCATGTATGGACCATAGAGTGTTGAGCATGTACGGACCATAGAGTGTTGAGCAAAAATAGACCATAGAGTATTAAGCATGTATGGAACATAGAGTGTTGAGCATGTATGGAACATAGAGTGTTGAGCATGCATGGATCATAGAGTGTTGAGCATGCACGGACCATAGAGTGTTGAGCAAAAATAGACCATAGAGTATTGGGAAAGAATGGACCATAGAGTGTTAAGAATGTATAGACCATAGAGTGTACAGCATGTATGGACCATAGAGTGTTGAGCATGTATGGACCATAGAGTGTTGAGCATGCACGGACCATAGAGTGTTGAGCAAAAATAGACCATAGAGTATTAAGCATGTATGGAACATAGAGTGTTGAGCATGTATGGAACATAGAGTGTTGAGCATGCATGGATCATAGAGTGTTGAGCATGCACGGACCATAGAGTGTTGAGCAAAAATAGACCATAGAGTTTTGGGAAAGAATGGACCATAGAGTGTTAAGAATGTATAGACCTTAGAGTGTACAGCATGTATGGACCATAGAGTGTTGAGCATGTATGGACCATAGAGTGTTGAGCATGTATGGACCATAGAGTGTTGAGCATGTATGGACCATAGAGTGTTGAGCATGCATGGACCATAGAGTGTTGAGCATGCACGGACCATAGAGTGTTGAGCATGTATGGACCATAGAGTGTGGAGCATGCATGGATCATAGAGTGTTGAGCATGTATGGACCATAGAGTGTTGAGCATGTACGGACCATAGAGTGTTGAGCAAAAATAGACCATAGAGTATTAAGCATGTATGGAACATAGAGTGTTGAGCATGTATGGAACATAGAGTGTTGAGCATGCATGGATCATAGAGTGTTGAGCATGCACGGACCATAGAGTGTTGAGCAAAAATAGACCATAGAGTATTGGGAAAGAATGGACCATAGAGTGTTAAGAATGTATAGACCATAGAGTGTACAGCATGTATGGACCATAGAGTGTTGAGCATGTATGGACCATAGAGTGTTGAGCATGCACGGACCATAGAGTGTTGAGCAAAAATAGACCATAGAGTATTAAGCATGTATGGAACATAGAGTGTTGAGCATGTATGGAACATAGAGTGTTGAGCATGCATGGATCATAGAGTGTTGAGCATGCACGGACCATAGAGTGTTGAGCAAAAATAGACCATAGAGTATTGGGAAAGAATGGACCATAGAGTGTTAAGAATGTATAGACCATAGAGTGTACAGCATGTATGGACCATAGAGTGTTGAGCATGTATGAACCATAGAGTGTTGAGCATGTATGGACCATAGAGTGTTGAGCATGTATGGACCATAGAGTGGTGTTGAGCATGCATGGACCATAGAGTGTTGAGCATGCACGGACCATAGAGTGTTGAGCATGTATGGACCATAGAGTGTGGAGCATGCATGGATCATAGAGTGTTGAGCATGTATGGACCATAGAGTGTTGAGCATGTACGGACCATAGAGTGTTGAGCAAAAATAGACCATAGAGTATTAAGCATGTATGGAACATAGAGTGTTGAGCATGTATGGAACATAGAGTGTTGAGCATGCATGGATCATAGAGTGTTGAGCATGCACGGACCATAGAGTGTTGAGCAAAAATAGACCATAGAGTATTGGGAAAGAATGGACCATAGAGTGTTAAGAATGTATAGACCATAGAGTGTACAGCATGTATGGACCATAGAGTGTTGAGCATGTGTGGACCACAGAGTGTTGAGCATGCACGGACCATAGAGTGTTGAGCAAAAATAGACCATAGAGTATTAAGCATGTATGGAACATAGAGTGTTGAGCATGTATGGAACATAGAGTGTTGAGCATGCACGGACCATAGAGTGTTGAGCAAAAATAGACCATAGAGTATTGGGAAAGAATGGACCATAGAGTGTTAAGAATGTATAGACCATAGAGTGTACAGCATGTATGGACCATAGAGTGTTGAGCATGTATGGACCATAGAGTGTTGAGCATGTATGGACCATAGAGTGTTGAGCATGTATGGACCATAGAGTGTTGAGCATGCATGGACCATAGAGTGTTGAGCATGCACGGACCATAGAGTGTTGAGCATGTATGGACCATAGAGTGTGGAGCATGCATGGATCATAGAGTGTTGAGCATGTATGGACCATAGAGTGTTGAGCATGTACGGACCATAGAGTGTTGAGCAAAAATAGACCATAGAGTATTAAGCATGTATGGAACATAGAGTGTTGAGCATGTATGGAACATAGAGTGTTGAGCATGTATGGAACATAGAGTGTTGAGCATGCATGGATCATAGAGCGTTGAGCATGCACGGACCATAGAGTGTTGAGCAAAAATAGACCATAGAGTATTGGGAAAGAAGGGACCATAGAGTGTTAAGAATGTATAGACCATAGAGTGTACAGCATGTATGGACCATAGAGTGTTGAGCATGTATGGACCATAGAGTGTTGAGCATGTATGGACCATAGAGTGTTGAGCATGTATGGACCATAGAGTGTTGAGCATGCATGGACCATAGAGTGTTGAGCATGTATGGACCATAGAGTGTTGAGCATGTATGGACCATAGAGTGTTGAGCATGCACGGACCATAGAGTGTTGAGCATGTATGGACCATAGAGTGTTGAGCATGTACGGACCATAGAGTGTTGAGCAAAAATAGACCATAGAGTATTAAGCATGTATGGAACATAGAGTGTTGAGCATGTATGGAACATAGAGTGTTGAGCATGCATGGATCATAGAGTGTTGAGCATGCACGGACCATAGAGTGTTGAGCAAAAATAGACCATAGAGTATTGGGAAAGAATGGACCATAGAGTGTTAAGAATGTATAGACCATAGAGTGTACAGCATGTATGGACCATAGAGTGTTGAGGTGTTGAGCGTATATGGACCATAGAGTGTTGAGCATGCATGGACCATAGAGTGTTGAGCATGCACGGACCATAGAGTGTTGAGCATGTATGGACCATAGAGTGTTGAGCATGTACGGACCATAGAGTGTTGAGCATGCATGGATCATAGAGTGTTGAGCATGTATGGACCATAGAGTGTTGAGCATGTATGGACCATAGAGTGTTGAGCATGTATGGACCATAGAGTGTTGAGCATGCACGGACCATAGAGTGTTGAGCATGTATGGACCATAGAGTGTTGAGCATGTACGGACCACAGAGTGTTGAGCAAAAATAGACCATAGAGTATTAAGCATGTATGGAACATAGAGTGTTGAGCATGTATGGAACATAGAGTGTTGAGCATGCATGGATCATAGAGTGTTGAGCATGCACGGACCATAGAGTGTTGAGCAAAAATAGACCATAGAGTATTGGGAAAGAATGGACCATAGAGTGTTAAGAATGTATAGACCATAGAGTGTACAGCATGTATGGACCATAGAGTGTTGAGCATGTATGGACCATAGAGTGTTGAGCATGTATGGACCATAGAGTGTTGAGCATGCATGGACCATAGAGTGTTGAGCATGCACGGACCATAGAGTGTTGAGCATGCACGGACCATAGAGTGTTGAGCATGTACGGACCATAGAGCGTTGAGCATGTATGGACCATAGAGTGTTGAGCATGCATGGACCATAGAGTGTTGAGCATGCACGGACCATAGAGTGTTGAGCATGCATGGATCATAGAGTGTTGAGCATGTATGGACCATAGAGTTTTGAGCATGTATGGACCATAGAGTGTTGAGCATGCACAAACCATAGAGTGTTGAGCATGTAAGGACCATAGAGTGTTGAGCATGTATGGATCATAGAGTGTTGAGCAAAAATAGACGATAGAGTATTGGGAAAGAATGGACCATAGAGTGTTAAGCATGTACAGACCATAGAGTGTACAGCATGTATAGACCATAGCGTTTTGCGGATGTATGGACCATAGAAAATTGAGCAAGAATGGACCAAGAGCTTGTCTTCTGGTTAGCTGTCCCATCAACATGACCACTGGGATCAATTTGCAGCAACTTGTAGCCAAAATGAGACAACACACCTACCTCACTCAGTAGGTGTCTCTGTTTTTTTATTTAAGAAAAACCCCAGATTTTATAAATTTTCCCCTAAAATTTTTTGCTCCTATTTTAATAACTGAACTGTGTTTTTGTAAGTAACGATAGACAGACTCTTAACAGTTAAGAGATCTCCAATGTCTTAGAAACCGTATTCTTTACCATTCAGCATCCATATCCTCTGGGATTTCTGAACAACCACAGAAGTTCAGTATAATCATAATATTCACCCCCATCTGTTACATTTTTGACTCTTCGGATCTTTGGGAAATATCAGGGGATTTGGAGGTTTAAATTGCTTCATGTCTATCAGACACATTGTTTCTATCTGTGTACATGGAATGTCTAGGGAAGATTTTAGTTTAGATGGGTTATTGTTATTAGGTCTCCAGCAGTGCAGAGTATTTCATGGGAGGAGAGTTGGATAGAGGAAGGAGCAGAGTCCTCCAGCAAAGCAGAGAATTTCAGGAGAGGAGAGCTGGATAAAGTAGAAGAGTCATCTAGCAGTGCAGAGTATTTAAGGAGAGGAGAGGTAGATGGAGGAAGGAGCAGAGTCCCCCAGCAGTGCAGAGTATTTCAGGAGAGGAGAGGTAGATGGAGGAAGGAGCAGAGTCCCCCCCGCAGTGCAGAGTATTTCAGGAGAGGAGAGGTAGATGGAGGAAGGAGCAGAGTCCCCCAGCAGTGCAGAGTATTTCAGGAGAGGAGAGGTAGATGGAGGAAGGAGCAGAGTCCCCCCCGCAGTGCAGAGTATTTCAGGAGAGGAGAGGTAGATGGAGGAAGGAGCAGAGTCCCCCAGCAGTGCAGAGTATTTCAGGAGAGGAGAGGTAGATGGAGGAAGGAGCAGAGTCCCCCAGCAGTGCAAAATATTTCAGGAGAGGAGAGTTAGATAGAGGAAGAAGCAGAGTCCCCCAGCAGTGCAAAGTATCTCAGGAGAGGGGAGTTAGAAAAAGGAAGGAGTAGAGCCCTCCAGGTGTGTAGAGTATTTCAGGAGAGAAGTGTAGATTGAAGAAGGAGAAAAGTCCCCCAGCAGTGCAGAGTATTTCAGGAGAGGAGTGTCAGATAACGACTCTCTTATCCACAATTCACGAATTGCTTATGAGGCACTTAGAGGAAAGTGATTCTGAAAGAAATTACCATTTATTCATGGAGTGAGAAAACCATTGCACAACGCATCACACTGAAGAAGAAGGAGAAAAGTCCCCCAGCAGTGCAGAGTATTTCAGGAGAGGAGTGTCAGATAGAGGAAGGAGCAGAGTCCTCCAGCAGTGCAGAGTAATTCAGGAGAGGAGAGTTATAAAGGAAGGAGCAGAGTCTTCCAGCAGAGCAGAGTATTTCAGGAGAGGAGAGTTATAGAGGAAGGAGCAGAGTCCTCCAGCAGTGCAGAGTATTTCAGGAGAGGAGAGTTAGATGGAGGAAGGAGAAGAGTCCCCCAACAGAGCAGAGTATTTCAGGAGAGGAGAGTTAGATAGAAGAGGAGCAGAGTCCCCCAGCAGAGGAGAGTATTTCAGGTGAGGAGAGTTAGATAGAAGAGGAGCATAGTCCTCCAGCAGAGCAGAGTATTTCAGGAGAGGAGAGTTAGATAGAGGAGGAGCAGAGTCCTCCAGTAGAGCAGAGTATTTCAGGATAGGAGAGTTAGATGGAGGAAGGGGCAGAGTACTCAAGCAGAGCAGAGTATTTCAGGAGAGGAGAGTTAGATAGAGGAAGGGGCAGAGTACTCAAGCAGAGCAGAGTATTTCAGGAGAGGAGAGTTAGATAGAGGAAGGAGCAGAGTCATCCAGCAGAGCAGAGTATTTCAGGAGAGAAGAGTTGGATAGAGAAAGGAGAAGAGTTATCTAGTAAAGAAGAGTTCTCCATAGTAGAAGTGGACCTGTTACCTGCCGCTTTAGGCTTCATAGAGAATCTGCAGGTTGCACAATAATGAGTATGTGGAAAGGAATGTGTCCCGTTGACTTGTTTTCCATTGCGTGGGAACACCTCCAGTACCTGGAGCCTACACAGTCTGTTACTCCATATGAGAACGTCCGTTTGTCTGTAGCTTGTCTCAGCTGTATGTGGGGAGATGGTCCATCTTCTACATTATCTCCAGTAATGGTAAAATGAGAGCCAGCTGAGCCCAGACTCAATCCGCGTCCCCTAGGGAAGAATCATCTTATCTCCGACTCTCATTATCCGGATGACCGTTTGCTGCAAGCATAGAATTCAATTTGTTGACAAATGGCGCCGATGGCGGATAACGACTCTCTTATCCACAATTCACGAATTGCTTATGAGGCACTTTGAGGAAAGTGATTCTGAAAGAAATTACCATTTATTCATGGAGTGAGAAAACCATTGCACAACGCATCACACTGTTGTGGCCTTCAGGCCCCCAATTTTTGGCACAACAGATCATTTAACATGGAAGAATGCCCCTGTGTACATAGGTTAAAAACAAAACACATAATTCGAGATCAACCAAAAGACTAAAAATTTATAAAAATCTGAATTCTGAAAACCTAAAGCTCAACGGAAATTCCTTCCTGATAATCGTGTGTGCAAAAATCAGAAATGGATGGATACTCAACGAAACTGGATGGAACGTTTCCAATCGGCCATCAGTTACCAGACTAGGACAATGTAGGCAGATGCTGGCAGATAATGTCTATCTTAGTAATATATTGTGTAATTGGAACTTGAATTGTCTTGTTCTTTAAGTTATAAGTGGAGCCTGAATGGTTAAGTTAGCCACTGACTTTGTGTAGATCTCGACTTCCCCAACAATGAGATCTCCTTGCCATGATTCCTGACACAGCATGGGAGTTCTCGGTGCCCCTGCCCACCTTTGTGTGTCCCAGCTTCTCCGGTTACAGTCTCTATAATTGAAATAAATAATCCAGCATGGATGGTGGGAACCCCTCATAATGGGCACAGCAGGGGTACAGACCCAGGAGCTCAGCACAGGGATGGTGGGAACCCCTCATAATGGGCACAGCGGGTGTGCAGACCCAGGAACTCAGCACAGGGATGGTGGGAACCTCTCATAATGGGCACAGCAGGTGTAAAGACCCAGGAACTCAGCACAGGGATGGTGGGAACCCCTCATAATGGGTACAGAAGGTGTACAGACCCAGGAACTCAGCACAGGGATGGTGGGAACCCTTCATAATGGGCACAGCAGGTGTACAGACCCAGGAACTCAGCACAGGGATGGTGGGAAACTGCCATTCCACTCCCTGACAGCGAGGTGTGAGGTTGCTGGTTCCTTAGCTCGTGTGCTTCCAGAAGCCAGGGGCTAGAGTTGCTTCTCTGCCCCAGGAAGGATGCTGGATCCTGGGGAGGACCCCGGCGGGGGCCCCCTGGATAGGCCTGAGACTAGGCCTCAGCCTATGGAAGACATGGAGCTCGGCCCAAGGAGGGGTGAATCCCTATCTACCTTTAGACGGAGGATTGTGGACAAGCTGACAAGGATTGAGAAAGAGGAGGAGAAATTGGCAGCTTTAAAAACTGAATTTAAAAAGAAAAAGTTGTATTGTGCCAAACTGTACAGTAAGAAGAGACCGGCTCTGAGGCCTGAATTAAAGGACTTGGAGCAAGCTTTGAGGAAGCAGAAAGAGTTGGTGAGCTCTCTGAAGGAAAGTAGCGGAGCTTTTAAGGAGAAATACAGGAATGAGGAACGTTTCAGCCGTATGAGGAGAGGAGCCGTTTCCAGCATGGAGAGTGACCCAGCCAGTGAAGAGATGCAGGTACCGACAGAGTCAGCAGAGAGTGAGAAAGTGGGCCCGGAGGATGAGCCCAGCTCTTCAACACCTCAGACATCTGCTGAGCCCCCAATGGCGGAGGCCTCTGTCTCCCTCCCTCTGCAGCAGCAATGTGGAACATCTGAGCAGGAGGTTGAGGGGGGTACTGGCATGTTGGAGTTCATCGCTGAGCTGGAAACCCCTCTGGATGGAAGAAAGTTACATTTTTCTGCGGATTCCTCAGATGAGGAGATGGATACCGTTCCTCGCCCTATGAAAGAGAGACCTGTGGAGAGAGGAAAATTCACCATGAAGCCTGCAACAACCAGGAGGAAGTTTGATCCCACCATCAACCATGACACTGCAGAGGTAACAACACAGCAAGCAGGTACAGTGTGTGTGCAAGGTGGTGATGTGAACTTTAATGACAATGTGCTTGCTGAGGGTTGTAGTGCTATGGGCTGTCAGCCCACACCCATAGACAATGTGCAGCATGCAGTGCAACCTGATACACCTGCTAAAAAAACTTTAAATGCGATTGGTGGGAAAACTGAAAATAACTTTGAGCTTTTGGTTGAAGTGTCTGCAGAGAGGAGCACCACGGACATTGCAAAGGCTTTTCCTGAACCAAATAAAGCTGTTGTTCCTGAAAATGGTGCAGGAGATGCTGGGAGCAGTAGTGCTACAACTGTTGGGGATTCTGCAGTAAAAAAAACTGTGATTGAACCCAGGAAAGCAGCTGAGTGCTTAGAGAAGGGGGAGGGGGTGGGTCTTGTCTCTGCTGCTCCAAAGACTGCAAGGGATGTTTCAGGCTCCTTGTCAGCAGGTGTGGCTGTGTCTAAGGACAATGCTGTAATTACTGGTATGTCTGGGAGGAAAACCTATGCTGGTGCTGCTACAGGATCTGGTAGGGGGGAGCATGGAAATGGTTTATCTTCCTCACTATTTAAAAGGAGGAATGTGGTTCAGCTCAGATGGGAAGGCGAAGGTATTCCCCCATATAGGAGAGCTGTGGTTGATAAGATTCTGCAGATGGGGTTTAGACCCGAAGATATCTTCGCCCTGATCAGTCCGACCGGCTCCTATGAGTATGATTTGTCCTTTATCCGTCCGGAGTCTTTGGACATATTTTGGGAGAAATATGAGCATGTGTGTAGGAGCCTGCCGGACTGGAGAGGGCTCATCCCCAAAGTTGTGTCACGTCAGCCACTTATTAAAATGGTGACGATTCTTGTGCGCAATGAGTCCATACCACAAGGGGATTTATCTGTATGGCTGAGGAGATATGGAGACATCCTGAGCCCCTTACACAAAATTATGGATGACCGAGGAATATGGACGGGGGGATGGTCTGTGCAGCTAAAACTGAGGGTTATTGATAATGTCATCCAGCATCTGCCATCCTCAGCTTTCCTGGGGAGGGACAGACTGACCATCTTCTATCCAGGCCAGCCAAAACTGTGTAATAAATGTGGGGATAAAGGGCACTTTGCATCCTCCTGTCCAGTGATGAAGTGCTCTCTGTGTCAGGATTTAGGGCATTTGGCAAAGGATTGCAACATTATAAGGTGCAACTTGTGCAATTCGGTTGGGCATCCTTATAGCCAGTGTCCCGAGGCAATGCATAACCAGCCTGAGCTCATGAGAGAGTTCTTCCGCCTGGACATGGAGGATGCTCAGAGCTCAGCAGCTAGGGTGCCTGCGATTCCCTCTGAGTCTGTGCCAATGCCCAGTGTGCCTGTGTCTTCCCAGTCTGTGCGTTTGCCTAGTGTGCCTGTGTCTTCCCAGTCTGTGCGTTTGCCCAGTGTGCCTGTGTCTTCCCAGTCTGTGCGTTTGCCCAGTGTGCCTGTGTCTTCCCAGTCTGTGCGTTTGCCCAGTGTGCCTGTGTCTTCCCAGTCTGTGCGTTTGCCCAGTGTGCCTGTGTCTTCCCAGTCTGTGCGTTTGCCTAGTGTGCCTGTGTCTTCCCAGTCTGTGATTTCCCAGTCTGTGCCAATTCCCAGTGTGTCAGTGTCTTCCAAATCTGTGGCGCCCCAGTCTGTGCGTTTGCATGTATCAGTTACCGAGAATGTGTCCAATCCTTCTGTGTCTATGTCCTCCAAAATTGCAGAGGCCGCAAGAGGTGCTGATGCAGGGGCATCAAGTGCAGTGCCAGTCCCACCCCCTCGACATTTCAGGGCTTCTATTGGGGACCAGGGGATGCAGAGGAGTGGGGAAAATGGTGAAGAGGCTGGCCTGGTGGCAGATAAGGTAAGGGAGAGTGGGGGTGAAGGGGAGGCTAAGAGTGGGGAGACTGTAATTTGCAGTTTGTCCAAGGATGATGTGGAATGGTTGGAGGAGAAAAGGAAGAAGGGCAAAAGAAAAAAAAAAAGGTGTTCAGTTGCCCAAAGTCCTAAGGTTTTGCCCTTGAAAAATAAGTTTGGGGTCCTGTCAGATGATGACGATGAATGGGACTCGTTGAGTACAGCGTCTTCTATGGATGATGAGTCCCAGGGTGCATTGAAGCGCACTGGTTCTCCAGGGAGAGAGAGTAGTCAGGCTAAGAAACGGCTGCCTCAATTATCCTAATGGCAGTTCCCACTCCGTTAAAAGTGGCAACCATTAATGTTGCCAGCTTAAAATCAGTGAGTGCTCGTCATATGGCCTTATTTTTGCTCAGCGAGTTTGATGCTGACATTTTGTTTTTGCAAGAGACCCATCTCAGTAATCTGGCTGATATACATCTGGCAAAGAAGGAGTGGAAGCGTGGTCCCTCCTTTTGGTCTCTTGCGGCCGAGCCTTACAGCGGGGTTGCGGTCCTTTTTTCCGGTATGGTAACATGCCGACGGGTAATTGAGGTAGAGATTGGGAGATGCATGATTTTGGATGTCTCTGTGAGGGGGCAGGACCTGCGCCTGATTAACATCTATGGTCCCCAGACAAAATGGGACAGGAAATGCCTCTTTACAAAGATTAAGCCTTTTCTTTTTACGGCTCAGCAGGTTATCTTTGGAGGTGACTTCAACACCATTACTAGGCCTAAAGACAGGAGAGGTTTCAGAGATAAGCTGGGCTATGACAGCCTTTTCCTAAATGCAATGGTTAGGGAAGCAGGTCTGGTAGATGTGCACATTAAGCGCTGCCCAGACAGCACGGGGTTCACTTTTCAGCGAGGTAATAGTCAGAGTAGGATAGATAGGTTTTTTTTTAAAGGAGGACTCTGCTTTTTCGGCACCTGTTTGTCGGGCAGTGGAGTTTTCTGATCACTGTATTCTATATTTGACTCTGAATGCCTCAGGCGTGCCACCTAGGGGGAGGGGTATCTGGAGATTGAATTCGGCCCTCCTGGATGACGAGGAAGTAAGACAATCCTTTGAGGAATTTTTTCAGGCACAGGTAACTATCCTAGACTTTTGCAACAGTAAGTCAGAATGGTGGGAGCTTATAAAACAGCGGACTGTTAGGCTTTTCAAGGCCATAGGGAGAAAGAGACAGCAAGATAAGTATATCACCTACCAGCGTTTGCGGAGGAAACTTGACCGCCTTGTATCGAATGGAGGAGATTCTGGGGCGATCTCTGAGGTGAAGCTCCTCCTGAGGACCCATCAATATGACCGGCACGCCTCTTTGGTTCAGGAAAGGGACTATGGGAAATACCATTCGCCTGACCCTTACCAGAATTGTAAACAGAGCGTAGCAGTTAAGACGGTCAATGGCCTGAAGGACAGTACGGGCTCTCTGACGAAGTCTAGGTCAGGGATCCTGGAGGTCGTCAGGTCATACTATGCCAGGGCCGGACTGACCATTGGGCACAGCGGGCATTGTCCCGGTGGGCCGCGGCGCCGTGAGTCATCCACGGTAAAAGTAAGTTCCCTCACTGCGGCCGCAAAATTACAAACACCGGCCGATGTACTTGCCAGTTTCCTGCTTACCGGCTCCGCGGCCAATCAGCCTTCTGCTCAGGGGAGGTGTGAGTCACACCCCCCTGAGCAGAAGGCTGATTGGCAGCGGAGACGGAAGTCAAGTAGTTCAGCGTGTGTTGTGTTACTTTACTTCCCGCCGGCCGCCGGTGTCCTGCCCGGCGCGGCCAGCCCTGCCACTGATCGGACGGCATCTCAAGCAGCTGCAGCCTGCAGATGGCAGCTCCTTCGGTCCAACTCCGGGCTGCTCGCAGGGGGGGCGGCGGGGAGAGAAGAGCAGAGAAGGTAAGTGCCTGCCTGCAGACAGTGCTGTGCAGCCCCGGCCGTGTGTGACTGCTCAATAGGAGGGGGATGGATGGGGCGGCTGCAGCCTGCATATAGGGGATTTTTGATGTTTACCTATTCCTCCCTGCTGCCGCTGGATGGATGCCTGATTCTCCTCTCTGCAGGCATTCTGCGGCTGCAGGAGAAATATGGAAATATAATTTCTCTATATGCAGCTGTCCCATCCCCCTCCTATACAACTTCTTTTACTGCTCCCCACTCCCCCAGTGATCTTAGCGCCCCCCCCCCCCCCCTGTGCTCTTCAAGTCCCCATAGTACTTTTCAATCCCCCCTATGCACTCTGGCTCCCCCAGTGCTCTCCACCCCCTGTGCTCCCTGGCTCCCCCCTAAGTGATTTCCAGTCCCCCCAGTGCTCTCCAGTCCCCCCCCATGCTCTCCATCCCCCTGGTTTTCCCTGCCTGCCCCTCCCCAGTGCTATCCACGCCCTGCGCCTTCCAACCCCCCCCCCTTAATTCTCTCCAGTCCCCCCCCAGTGCTATCCACGCCCTGCGCCTTCCAACCCCCCTGCAATGCTTTCCAACCCCCCCCTTAATTCTCTCCAGTCCCCCCCCCCCCTTGCCCTTCAGCTCCTCCAGTGCTATCTGCTTTCCCTGTGCTCTCCGGCCCCCCTAGTGTTCTTCTATCTTCTATTATGTCTGCAGTCTCCGACTTTCTCCTGTACTATGTCTGCAGTCTCTGCCAATATCCTGTACTATGTCTGCAGACTCTGACCATCTCCTGTATCACGTCCGCAGTCTCTGACCATCTCCTGTATCACGTCCGCAGTCTCTGACCATCTCCTGTATCACGTCCTCAGTCTCTGACCAACTCCTGTATCACGTCCGCAGTCTCTGACCATCTCCTGTATCACGTCCGCAGTCTCTGACCATCTCCTGTATCACGTCCTCAGTCTCTGACCATCTCCTGTATCACGTCCTCAGTCTCTGACCATCTCCTGTATCACGTCCTCAGTCTCTGACCATCTCCTGTATCACCTCCTCAGTCTCTGACCATCTCCTGTATCACGTCCTCAGTCTCTGACCATCTCCTGTATCACGTCCTCAGTCTCTGACCATCTCCTGTATCACGTCCTCAGTCTCTGACCATCTCCTGTATCACGTCCTCAGTCTCTGACCATCTCCTGTATCACGTCCTCAGTCTCTGACCATCTCCTGTATCACGTCCTCAGTCTCTGACCATCTCCTGTATCACGTCCTCAGTCTCTGACCATCTCTTGTATCACGTCCTCAGTCTCTGACCATCTCTTGTATCACGTCCTCAGTCTCTGACCATCTCTTGTATCACGTCCTCAGTCTCTGACCATCTCTTGTATCACGTCCTCAGTCTCTGACCATCTCTTGTATCACGTCCTCAGTCTCTGACCATCTCCTGTATCACGTCCTCAGTCTCTGACCATCTCCTGTATCACGTCCTCAGTCTCTGACCATCTCCTGTATCACGTCCTCAGTCTCTGACCATCTCCTGTATCACGTCCTCAGTCTCTGACCATCTCCTGTATCACGTCCTCAGTCTCTGATCATCTCCTGTATCACGTCCTCAGTCTCTGACCATCTCTTGTATCACGTCCTCAGTCTCTGACCATCTCTTGTATCACGTCCTCAGTCTCTGACCATCTCTTGTATCACGTCCTCAGTCTCTGACCATCTCTTGTATCACGTCCTCAGTCTCTGACCATCTCTTGTATCACGTCCTCAGTCTCTGACCATCTCTTGTATCACGTCCTCAGTCTCTGACCATCTCTTGTATCACGTCCTCAGTCTCTGACCATCTCTTGTATCACGTCCTCAGTCTCTGACCATCTCTTGTATCACGTCCTCAGTCTCTGACCATCTCTTGTATCACGTCCTCAGTCTCTGACCATCTCTTGTATCATGTTTGCAGTCTCTGACCATCTCCTGTACTATGTCCAGCGGGAACATTCTGCAGCCGCACCGCACAGCACACCCAAGGTAAGTGGAGGTCTGGAGAGAGGAGTGACTTCTACTTAGGGATTTCTTTTGCAGATAGGCTGGGCTGGCACTGGCAGCAACAATTTTATTCAAAGAAATCAGGATTTCTTCTGCAAATAGGCTGGCACTGGCAGCAACAATTTAATTCAAATCAGGATTTATTTTGCAAATAGGCTGGCCTGGCACTGGCAGCCAGGCATAGTACTAGTCTAGTACTATGCCTGCCAGTGCCAGGTCAACCTATTTGCAGAAGAAATCCTGATTTGAATTGGTCATGTCATGTGTCTGATGAGATTGTTTTTTGTTAATTGTCTGATCTGATGCCACTGCCAGCCTATTTGCAGAAGAAAACCTTATTTTTCCTTATGTTTTGATCATGTGTCATGATGACATAGATTTTGGTAATTATCTGACTCTGATGCCAGCCTATTTGCAGAAGAAATCCTGATTTGAATAAAATATTTGCTGCCAGTGCCAGCCTGCCAGGTGATCTGAGGTGTGAAGGTGCAGGAATTGGGACTGATCTGAGGTGTGAAGGTGCAGGAATTGGGGTGATCTGAGGTGTGAAGGTGCAGGAATTGGGGGTATCTGAGGTGTGATAGTGCAGGAATTGGGGGTATCTGAGGTGTGAAAGTGCAGGAATTGGGGGTATCTGAGGTGTGAAGGTGCAGGAATTGGGGCTGATCTGATGTGTGAAGGTGCAGGAATTGGGGTGATCTGATGTGTGAAGGTGCAGGAATTGGGGTGATCTGATGTGTGAAGGTGCAGGAATTGGGGTGATCTGAGGTGTGAAGGTGCAGGAATTGGGGTGATCTGAGGTGTGAAGGTGCAAAGCTCACTTGATTTCTTACTATTCAAGCGGTTTACAGCAGTTACTTTATATGAAGTTGACAGTTTTTTTTTTTATGTATCTGGCACTCCCAATTTCTTTTAAAACATTTTTCGGCACACTATGCCCAAAAAGGTGGTCTACCCCTTGATTATTAGAGTAACCCTCATCTTGTGCTGCTTCATACTATTTTTAGGACTCAACCATCAAAACAGGATTTAAAGTAAGACAAAAAAAAAACGCATCATATGGCAGCTCTGATCTAAATCGGACCCAATCTATCAGATTAGACTAAAAAAGGTACCGTAATCGAATCCACACATCCTGGAACATTAAATCCTCTCATCAAGCATCCCGACGAACGTCCCTCCCTGCCACGCCCCCCCCCCCCCCCGCGGGCTGCTCAGTCCAAAATGCCCGGGCCTATTTTTTGTCCCAGTCCGGGCCTGTACTATGCTGATCTCCTGGGAGGAAAGAACCTTGATCGGACAGGGATGTTGAGTTTTTTGGACTCTACGCCAGGTCTGGAAAATATTGTTCCTTTGATGAATTTGACAGATGAAATCACTGCAGATGAGGTGATCCAGGCTATTGATAAACTAGCCATCAGGAAAACGCCAGGGCCAGATGGTTTGACAGCCGAATTTTATAAATGTTTTAAGAAGATCCTGGCTTCACACCTTGCGGAGGTTTTTAATGGCTGTTTGCATGAGGGTTCTCTCCCTCCTTCCATGAGGCAATCTGCAGTGGTTCTTCTGTCAAAGGGCAAAGATCCTTCGATGATTGAGAATTGGCGCCCCATTAGCCTTCTTAATGTCGATAGAAAGATACTGGCAAAGATTTTTTTCTGGCGATTATCATCAGTGGCAGGCGATTTGTTATCCCATCACCAGCACTGCGCAATCCAGGGTAGAAGCACTTTCTCAGCTGTGTTAGCTGTCCGGGAGGCCTTGGAGCGTTGTAGGGCTGCTGGTTGGGGTAAATATCTGCTGACATTGGATCAGGCTAAGGCCTTTGATAGGGTTAATCATGAGTACCTATGGCTCCTTCTTGGCAAGTATGGCCTGGAGGGGGGTTTCATTGATTGGCTCAAGATTTTGTACAAAGGGGCTGAAAGCTTTCCTCTGGTTAATGGTTGGGTTGGGCAGCCCTTTGTGGTTGGCTCAGGTGTGCGTCAGGGGTGTCCTTTGAGTCCTCTGCTATATGCGTTTGCAATCGACCCCTTCATTAGAAGGCTAGAGAGTGGACCATTGTGTGGGGTACCTTTGGGCATCGCTGGTGAGCCTCCTTTGAAGGTTGTGGCTTATGCTGATGACGTTTCTGTTTTTGTCTCTGGGACTGGGGAAGCGCAGGAGGTGGTCTCAGTGACAAGGCAGTATGCGGAAGCATCAGGTTCAAAGGTCAACCAGGACAAGTGTGAAGCTTTCTGGATGGGTGTGGAAGGTGAGAGCTTTGTTCTCCCGGATGACTTCCCGGAGCCCCAACAAAAAATTAGAGTTCTAGGCATTGAATTTGGCCCAGGTGACTATGGTCATGCAAATTGGGTGAGCAGGCTGGAGAATGCCAATGCCAAGGTGGCGAGCTGGAAAAGTTGGCGGTTTTCCTTAAGGGAAAAGGTTGATCTGATCAAAGGTTACCTGATTCCAATTTTTCTGTATGTCAGTTTTGTCTGCATTTTGCCAGTGTCTCTCTATACCAGGATCTATAGTTGTTTCTTCCAGCTGTTATGGGGAAACAGAATAAACCTTGTCAAAAGGAGTGTGACTTATCTTCCTAGGCGGGAGGGTGGTCTAGGAATGATCAACCCTGTAGTCTTTTTCTCTCTGATGTTTGTAAAGTACAACCTTGGTAACATGTTGGCAGAGAGACCGCCTGGGTGGGTTGGTATTTTCCAGTCCTGGTTTAGGCCCTTTCTGCGAAACTGGGAAAATGGTGGGCCAGTGAAAAGCCTGAGGGTCAAGCATGATAAGCTCCCGACTTATGTTGCCCCGTGTTTGAAAATACTTCGGCAGTGGCAAGTAACGGCAGGGGAGATCAGATCTCTTCCAAGGAAACTTCTTGAGAAGCGGATCATGAGCTCTGTTTTTTGCGAACCACTGGCCTTAAGGGATTGCCCAAGCCTAGTTTTGGGGGAGGGTTTGCGTTTGATTAATTTGGAGAGAATCCCAATGAAGTTTAGGGATCAGGCTTGGCTCGCTTTCCATGGAAAACTATATGTGAAGGGCAACCTGAAGTTTCTCTCTGTGAGTGATCGTGGCTGCCCGAGAGTAGAGTGTGGAGGTGCGGTGGAGTCCATGGATCATTTTTTGCTTCAGTGCCCTTTTAATATAGAGGTGTACAAGAGGGTAGGGAGGGCTCTGAGTGTACCCTTCCTCCCCCATATGAGTTATGCAGAGTGGGTGTATGGGGCATTCCAGACTCGCCGGGATTATGATTTGGAAACACTTTTTTTAGTTAGTGTAGTAGTCCGTTATTTCACGTGGAGTGCACGGTGCCAGGTATCCTTACGGAGTAAAATCCTCCCTGTTGAGGTGGTGGTGCAGAACATTCTGGGTGAGGTTGGGAAGATTCGGGGTCTTGAGAAAGACAGGTGGCAGCAGGAGGCCTGGATAAAGGCGTGGAGGAATATCAGGACTCTGTAGCTGCTGCCTGTTGATCTCGGGGTGTGCGGCTTTTCTTTCTGTCCTTGCTTCACTCCCCTAGATTTTCAGATAAAATATATTTTTGATAAAAGGCTACATGCATGGTGATGGTGATGTTCCTTAGTCTGGCTCTCTCGTAGGGTTTATGCTGTGCGCAATTTGGTTTATTTATTATGTTCTTGTTTGGTTTTTGGTTTTGTATAGTTATATTTAATTATTTTGTAAATATGTTATTTATTAATTTATTTATTATGGTTTTATTGTATATAAGTTGTTGTTTGTAAGATTTTTCAATAAACAAAATTAACCCCTCATAATGGGTACAGAAGGTGTACAGACCCAGGAACTCAGCACAGGGATGGTGGGAACCCTTCATAATGGGCACAGCAGGTGTACAGACCCAGGAACTCAGCACAGGGATGGTGGGAAACTGCCATTCCACTCCCTGACAGCGAGGTGTGAGGTTGCTGGTTCCTTAGCTCGTGTGCTTCCAGAAGCCAGGGGCTAGAGTTGCTTCTCTGCCCCAGGAAGGATGCTGGATCCTGGGGAGGACCCTGGCGGGGGCCCCCTGGATAGGCCTGAGACTATGGAAGACATGGAGCTCGGCCCAAGGAGGGGTGAATCCCTGCCTACCTTTAGACGGAGGACTGTTGAAAAGCTGAGGCGGATTGAGAAAGAGGAGGAGAAATTGGCAACTTTGAAAGTAGAATTTAAAAAGAAAAAGTTGTATTGTGCCAAACTGTACAGTAAGAAGAGACCGGCTCTGAGGCCTGAATTGAAGGACTTGGAGCAAGCTTTGAGGAAGCAGAAAGAGTTGGTGAGCTCTCTGAAGGAAAGCTGTGAAGCACTTCAGGAGAAATACAGGAATGAGGAACGTTTCAGCCGTATGAGGAGAGGAGCCGTTTCCAGCATGGAGAGTGACCCAGCCAGTGAAGAGATGCAGGTACCGACAGAGTCAGCAGAGAGTGAGAAAGTGGGCCCGGAGGATGAGCCCAGCTCTTCAACACCTCAGACATCTTCTGAGCCCCCAATGGCGGAGGCCTCTGTCTCCCTCCCTCTGCAGCAGCAATGTGGAACATCTGAGCAGGAGGTTGAGGGGGGTACTGGCATGTTGGAGTTCGTCGCTGAGCTGGAATCCCCTCTGGATGGAAGAAAGTTCCATTTTTCTGCAGATTCCTCAGATGAGGAGATGGATACCATTCCTCGCCCTGTGAAAGAGAGACCTGTGGAGAGAGGAAAATTCACCATTAAGCCTGCAACAGCCAGGAGGAAGTTTGATCCCACCATCAGCCATGACACTGCAGAGGTAACACAGCAAGCAGGTACAGTGTGTGTGCAAGGTGGTGATGTGAACTTTAATGACAATGTGCTTGCTGAGGGTTGTAGTGCTATGGGCTGTCAGCCCACACCCATAGACAATGTGCAGCATGCAGTGCAACCTGATGCACCTGCTGAAAAAATTCCACTTTTAAATGCAAGTGGTGAGAAAATTGGAAAAAACTGTGAGCTTCTGGTTGAAGAGTCTGCAGAGGGGAGCACCACGGACATTGCAGAGGCTTTGCCTGGACCAAATACAGTGGCTGTTCCTGAGCATGGTGGAGGAGATGCTGGGAGCAGTAGTACTATAACTTTTTTGGAGTCTGCAGAAGACAAGGCTGTGATTGAACCCAGGAAAGCAGCTGAGTGCTCAGAGAAGGGGGAGGGGGTGGGTCTTGTCTCTGCTGCTCCAAAGACTGCAAGGGTTGATTCAGGCTCCTTGTCATCAGGTGTGGTTGTGTCTAAAGACAATGCTGTAATTGCTGATGTTTCTGGGAGGAAAACCTATGCTGGTGCTGCTGAAGGGTTTGGGAGGGGGGTGCAAGCAGGGAAGGAGCATGGAAATGTATTATCTTCCTCATTATTTAAACGGAGGAATGTTGTACAGTTACGATGGGAGGCTGAAGGAATTCCGCCATATAGGAGAGCTGTGGTTGATAAGATTCTGCAGATGGGCTTTAAACCTGCAGATATCTTTGCCCTGATCAGTCCGACCGGCTCTTATGAGTACGATTTGTCCTTTGTCCGTCCGGAGTCTTTGGACATATTTTGGGAGAAATATGAACATGTGTGTAGGAGCCTGCCGGACTGGAAAGGGCTCATCCCCAAAGTTGTGTCACGTCAGCCACTTATTAAAATGGTGACGATTCTTGTGCGCAATGAGTCCATACCGCAAGGGGATTTATCTGTATGGCTGAGGAGATATGGAGACATCCTGAGCCCCTTACACAAAATTATGGATGATCGAGGAATATGGACGGGGGGATGGTCTGTGCAGCTAAAACTAAGAGTCATTGATAATGTCATCCAGCATCTGCCATCCTCAGCTTTCCTGTGGAGGGACAGACTGACCATATTCTATCCAGGCCAGCCAAAGCTGTGCAATAAGTGTGGGGATAAAGGGCACTTTGCATCCTCCTGTCCAGTAATGAAATGCTCTCTGTGTCAGGATTTAGGGCATTTGGCAAAAGATTGCAATATTATAAGGTGCAACTTGTGCAATGCGGTGGGGCATCCTTATAGACAGTGTCCTGAGGCAATACACAACCAGCCTGAGCTCATGAGAGAGTTTTTCCGTCTGGACATGGAGGATGCTCAGAGCTCAGCAGCTAGGGTGCCTGCGATTCCCTCCGAGACTGTACCAATACCCAGTGTGTCAGTGTCTTCCCAGTCTGTGGTGCCCCAGTCTGTGCCAATGCCCAGTGTGTCAGTGTCTTCTCAGTCTGTGGTGCCCCAGTCTGTGCCGATTCCCAGTGTGTCAGTGTCTTCCCAGTCTGTATGTAAGGTATCGGTTACTAAGAATGTGTCCAATCCTTCTGTGTCTATGTCTTCCAAAATTGCAGAGGCGGCAAGAGGTGCTGAGGCAGGGGCATCAAGTACAGTGCCAGTCCCCTCCCCTAGACATTGCAGGGCTTCTATTAGGGACCATGGGGTGCAGAGGAGTGGGGAGAATGGTGAAGAGGCTGGCCTGGTGGTAGATAAGGTAAGGGAGAGTGGGGGTGAAGGGGAGGGTAAGAGTGGGGAAACTGTTATTTCCAATTTGTCCAAGGGGGATGTGGAATGCAGGGCCGGTGCAAGGATTTTTGCCGCCCTAGGCAAAATAAAAATTGCCGCCCCCCCCCCCCCCCATATGACCTACCTTCACTACATCAGCCAAGAGCCAGAAGATCTCTGCATTACGCAAGTGTGAGCGCAGTGGTTGATGTAGTGAGGTGGGAAGCAGTTTAAAGGAACACTGATGGGGGGTAATTTCTGCTGTGACCTGTGTACAGTCCCCACCAACCTCAGCTTCTCCTCCCGGTTGGTGGTTGGTAATAATGCAGCTTCACCGCCATCCATGTGAATAAGGTCATGGAGACAGCCAATCACAGATCACCATCAGTCAGACGAGGTCAGCATTTGGGTAGACGGGGACACTGTCCATTATACACAGCCCCCCCATATCACACAATACAGCCCCCCCCCCCATATAATACAGCACACCTCCCATATCACACAATACAGCCTACACAAAACAACCTCCCCATATCATACAATACAGCCCCTCCATATCATACAATACAGCCCCCCCATGATACAATGCAGCCCCTTCAATATGATACAATGCAGCCCCCTCCATATGATATATGGAAGGGGCTGCATTGTATGATATGGAGGGGGCTGCATTGTATGATATGGAGGGGGCTGCATTGTATGATATGGAAGGGGCTGCATTGTATCATATGGAGGGGGCTGTATTGTATGATATGGAAGGGGCTGCATTGTATCATATGGAGGGGGCTGCATTGTATCATGGGGGGGGGCTGTATTGTATGATATAGAGGGGGCTGCTATGATACAATGCAGCCCCCTCCATATGATACAATGCAGCCCCCTCCATATGATACAATGCAGCCCCCTCCATATGATACAATGCAGCCCCCTCCATATGATACAATGCAGCCCCCCCATGATACAATGCAGGCAGCCCCCTCCATATCATACAATACAGCCCCCCCCATGATACAATGCAGGCAGCCCCCTCCATATCATACAATACAGCCCCCCCCCATGACACAATGCAGGCAGCCCCCTCCATATCATACAATACAGCCCCCCCCCCCATGATACAATGCAGGCAGCCCCCTCCATATCATACAATACAGCCCCCCCCCATGATACAATGCAGGCAGCCCCCTCCATATCATACAATACAGCCCCCCCCCATGATACAATGCAGGCAGCCCCCTCTATATCATACAATACAGCCCCCCCCCCATGATACAATGCAGGCAGCCCCCTCCATATCATACAATACAGCCCCCCCATGATACAATGCAGGCAGCCCCCTCTATATCATACAATACAGCCCCCCCCCCCATGATACAATGCAGGCAGCCCCTCCATATCATACAATACAGCCCCCCCATGATACAATGCAGGCAGCCCCCTCTATATCATACAATACAGCCCCCCCCCCCATGATACAATGCAGGCAGCCCCCTCCATATCATACAATACAGCCCCCCCCCTCCATGATACAATGCAGGCAGCCCCCTTTATATCATACAATACAGCCCCCCCCCATGATACAATGCAGGCAGCCCCCTCCATATCATACAATACAGCCCCCCCCCCCCCATGATACAATGCAGGCAGCCCCCTCCATATCATACAATACAGCCCCCCCCTCCATGATACAATGCAGGCAGCCCCCTCTATATCATACAATACAGCCCCCCCCCCCATGATACAATGCAGGCAGCCCCCTCCATATCATACAATACAGCCCCCCCCCTCCATGATACAATGCAGGCAGCCCCCTCTATATCATACAATACAGCCCCCCCCCATGATACAATGCAGGCAGCCCCCTCCATATCATACAATACAGCCCCCCCCCCTCCATGATACAATGCAGGCAGCCCCCTCTATATCATACAATACAGCCCCCCCCCATGATACAATGCAGGCAGCCCCCTCCATATCATACAATACAGCCCCCCCCCCTCCATGATACAATGCAGGCAGCCCCCTCCATATCATACAATACAGCCCCCCCCATGATACAATGCAGGCAGCCCCCTCCATATCATACAATACAGCCCCCCCCCTCCATGATACAATGCAGGCAGCCCCCTCTATATCATACAATACAGCCCCCCCCCCCATGATACAATGCAGGCAGCCCCCTCCATATCATACAATACAGCCCCCCCCCCCAATATCATACAATGCAGCCCCCCATGTATGAAGAGTGAGGCCAGTGTCCGGGTGGGGGAGTGTACTGTGTTGTCTGTGTGAGGGGTGGGAGAGGACGGGACACACATCATCTCACCTTGCATGCTGTCCTCGGCATGTGATGGGGGATGGGAGACTGTCCGGTGTCCAGCAATCTGCTTCTGCCAGAAGTTGAACACGGAGCAGAGGGGGGGGGGCGTCTGGAGAGGCACAAGCCCAGCTCCCTGAGTGTGATTGGAGATCGGCTCCTGATCTTCTTCAAGCAGAAATCAGCTGGAGGGGCGGAGACCGGAGGGCAGTGAGCGCCGAGCTGGATCCCCAGGATTCTATGGAGGGCACTTCTGGCGCCCCGACTATTCTAATGTGCGCTCTAGACAAGTGGTGTGTGCTGCCTGGGGCTCGCTTGCTGTAGCGCTCAGGCGGCACAGCATGAGGAGTGCCACACCGGCCGGTCCACTACTGATTCGGGGTGCAGAATGGCGGCGCCCCCTGTTAAGCTGCGCCCTAGGCAGCTGCCTTAGTCGCCTTACTGGTAGCGCCGGCCCTGGTGGAATGGTTGGAGGAGAAAAGGAGGAAGGGCAAAAGAAGGAAAAAAAAGTGTTCAGCTACCCACAGTCCTGAGGTTTTGCCTTTGACAAATAAGTTTGGGGTCCTGTCAGATGATGACGATGAATGGGACTCGTTGAGTACAGAGTCTTCTATGGATGATGAGTCGCAGGGTGCATTGAAGCGCACTGGTTCTCCAGGGGGAGAGAGTATTCAGGCTAAGAAACGGCTGCCTCAATTATCCTCCGTTAAAAGTGGCAACCAATAATGTTGTCAGCTTAAAATCAGTCCTAAAATATAATTTTTGATAAAAGGTTACATGCATGGTGACGGTGATGTTCCTTAGTCTGGCTCTCTCGTAGGGTTTATGCTGTGCGCAATTTGGTTTATTTATTATGTTCTTGTTTTGTATAGTTATATTCAATTATTTTGTAAATATGTTATTTATAATTTATTTATTATGGTTTTATTGTATATAAGTTGATTGTTTGTAAGAATTTCCAATAAACAAAATTAACCCCTCATAATGGGCACAGCAGGGGTACAGACCCAGGAGCTCAGCACAGGGATGGTGGGAACCTCTCATAATGGGCACAACAGGTGTGCAGACCCAGGAACTCAGCACAGGGATGGTGGGAACCTCTCATAATGGGCACAGCAGGTGTAAAGACCCAGGAACTCAGCACAGGGATGGTGGGAACCCCTCATAATGGGTACAGAAGGTGTACAGACCCAGGAACTCAGCATAGGGATGGTGGGAACCCTTCATAATGGGCACAGCAGGTGTACAGACCCAGGAACTCAGCACAGGGATGGTGGGAACCCTTCATAATGGGCACAGCAGGTGTACAGACCTAAGAACTCAGCACAGGGATGGTGGGAACCCTTCATAATGGGCACAGCAGGTGTACAGACTCAGGAACTCAGCACAGGGATGGTGGGAACCCCTCATAATGAGCAACCCAGGTGTACAGACCCAGGAACTCAGCACAGGGATGGTGGGAACCCTTCATAATGGGCACAGCAGGTGTACAGACCCAGGAACTCAGCACAGGGGTGGTGGGAACCCTTCATAATGGGCACAGCAGGTGTACAGACCCAGGAACTCAGCACAGGGATGGTGGGAACCCTTCATAATGGGCACAGCAGGTGTACAGACCCGGGAGCTCAGCACAGGGATGGTGAGAACCCCTCATAATGGGCACAAAAGGGGTACAGACCCAGGAACTCAGCACAGGGTTAGTGAGAACCACTCATAATTGGCACAGCAAGAGTGCAGAGCTCGGGACTGAGTGCAGGGATGGTGGGAACCCCTAATAATATTACTTATTTACACACATCTGATATATTCCATAGTGCTGTACAGAGGAGCTTACACTCTAATGTCCCCCCACAGTCACACTCTAATATTATCATACATTTATATAGCTCTGACATATATCGCAGTGCTGTACAGAGATCACTGAGCCAGTCACATCAGTCTCTGTACCAGGGGAGCTTACACTCTAATGTCCCCCCCCCCCCACAGTTACACACTATTATTATTATACATTTACAGTTCTGACATATACCGCAGTGCTGGTACAGAGAACACTGAGCCAGTCACATCAGTCTTTGCACCAAAGGAGCTTACACTCCAATGTCTCCCATAGTCACACACTATTATTGATATAGCTTACACTTTAATGTCCCCACCACTATATACGAAGATTGTTATGTGTTACTGTTATTATTATCAACATTAATGAGCTAATTCTGCTGTATTGTGTATATTGTTGGACCCCTGGCCACATTGATAATCAGATTACCCTTCTGTGGAAGTCAAGGGCCCTATCACACCTCTGCATATGCTGCAATCCATGTGTTTGATGTGGGCCATTGTAGGTGTTTATTTGCATTTCAAACCTGCATTTCTTGCATGTTTTTGAATGGTTTATACACTTGTATTTTGTTGTTAATGCATTATGCAAAGAGAGGCAGGAACAGAATCAGGATAACGATTTTCCATGGTTCACATGTGGGCAAAAAGCACAAAGATGACTGATACAGCTTTTTGTGCTTTGACAGAATGGAAAGAATGCTATGTCCATTTTTTTTTAAAGGCATAGTCCATCTTAAAAAACATATAAATGCACTGCCAAAAGAAAAAAAAAAAGTGCAATTGTTACATTTTTTTCATTCAAGCCTGCAGAGCATTGCAACTGCAGTCTGTGGGTCTTAAGCCCCGTACACACGTACCGATGGTCGGCATACAAATGTTCCTCTTTTCTCCCCGGGATGTCGGTGTCTGCTGAAAAGTGCAAAGACAGCACAAGGACAGCACAAGAATTTTGTCCGCCGACTGCAGAAGTGATGTCATGTAATGGTTAACTTTCCCTGTGTTTTCTATTTTCTGAGCATGCCCAGTCTTGCAAATCTGCGGTCTGTCGGCCGAATTGTGTACTGACAGGCGAACAATCGTCCGTTCTGGTGTCGGCATACAAATATTTTCATGTTTGCAAGAAAGACTTTTGTCCGCGGATTGTGCGCAGACATCTGTCGGAGGCACCATACTAACACGCGTACAATCGGCAGATCCTTCGTCCACCGACGTTTGTATGCCGACGATCGGTACGTGTGTACGGGCCTATAGATGCAGCGCACAGCTTCCTGCACAGTCCATAAGGAGGTACACAGACTTTCTGTTATTGGGCTAGAAAAGGTAATTTTTGGAGTACAAGTGTGATTTTTCCACTGTGCTGAGTCTCTTTCCTGCAGGGGAAGATGGGGCTTGTAGTATTTTAATTCACAAATACCTATGAATGGATGACACGGCTCTGCGGATAGAGACATACACAGCTGCACTCAATTATATGAAAAATAACAGAATTACCCAAGAAGATTCACCTTGCACTTCAGTATAGGTTTTGGGGATGTGATATGCAGCCATGTAACACCCTAAAACAACCATTCTCAACCAGAGCTAAATGGAACCCTAGGGTTCCTTCAGTGATTGCTAGGGGGTCCTTGAGTTATGACTAATTGGCCTCCCAGGTAATGGTGTCTGCATAGGGCAGTGATGGAGAACCTTGGCACCCCAGATGTTTTGGAACTACATTTCCTATGATGCTCAACTACACTGCAGAGTACCGGAGCATCATGGTAAATATAGTCCCAAAACATCTGGGGTGCCATCACTGGCCTAGGGCCACCACCATTTGGTAACAGCATGACATCGATGATCTTTAAAACTAACTGTAAGCGGCAGTGGCGGCCCATCCATTGGGGGCACAGGGGCGCCGCCCCCCCCCCCCCCCCAAATCCATGCCTCCGGCCCCCTAATCTACATGCAGGGAGCCGGACCCATGGATTCCAATGGGTTTTTTTTTGAAGCACGTGATTAGAGCCAGAGGCTCTAATAGGCTTCAAAAAAGGGTGGGCTCAGGGCGCAGAACACTGCGCCCTGAGCCCACCCAGTTGTATGGCAATAGCAAATGAATATTCGCTATTGCCACACCGATTCTCCTCCTGGCCAATCAAGAAGCGGGGCCTGAGACCCGTTTCCCAATTGGCTGAAAGGAGAAGCCATGCTATTGGCCAAGGAAGAGGAGGAGACGCAGGGGAAGCACACGGAGGAGACTGAGGGGGAAGCCGCCGCCGCTGCCTGCCCAGGGTGAGTGAGCCGGCGACCGGGGGGGGGTTGGTTGTGTGGGCTGGAGCTGTTGTGGTCCGGGGGGTATGGTGTGGTCCATCTGGCGCCTCCCTCCCTGGCCCATGGAGCACCATTCTTCCAACTGCTGACCAATATAATAGACATTTTTTTCCACTGACCTCCAATGAATTGGTTTATAACAGGGGATCCCAAGACCTGAAAATTACTTTAAGGGTTCCTCAGGGGTAAAAAGGTTGAGAATGGCTGCCATTAAGCTAGTATAAAGCTAACTGTGCGCCAAATAAAATGTGAAAGAAAAGAAAAAGGAGGGGACCAAACTATCCAAACATTGTTGCAAATAAAATGGTGGCCTCCCCTTTCCCTTCCTCTATTTATAAGGTCTCCATGTCATTTCTGCTATGACGTCATCACGTACTGTACGTCACGTCACTACGCAAAATGACATCACAAAGTCACCGCAAAATCACGTCTTGATGCAAATGAATTTGGGTTGAGGCACTTCCTCTTCAGAGGTTGGTTCGTTATTACACCCTCGTACACTTTTTTTGTGCAGTGTTTACACATTTCACCTTTTTTTATTCACTGGGGATGGACTTAGCACTGCACTATGGAGCTCCAAAAAATCCCAACAGTCTTATAACCTTATATGACTTCTCCAAATATTACTCCAGACCTTAAAATACGTTAAAAGTGATGGTAAACCTTGGCACTCCAGATGTTTTGGAACTACATTTCCCATGATGCTCAACTACACTGCAGAGTACATGAGCATCATGGGAAACGTAGTCCCAAAACATCTGGGGCGCCAAGGTTCGCCATCACTGGCATAGGGCCACCACCACTTGGCAACAGCATGACACCAATGATCTTTAAAACTAACTAACTAATTCTTCCAACTGCTGATCAATATAATAGACATTTTTTCCACTGACCTCCAATGAATTGGTTTATAACAGGGGTTCCCCAAGACCTGAAAATTATTTTAAGGGTTCCTCAGGGGTAAAAAGGTTGAGAATGTCTGCCATAAAGCTAGTAAAAAGCTAACTGTGCACCAAATAAAATGTGAAGGTCTCCACGTCAATTCTGCTATGACGTCATCACGTACTGTACGTCACGTCATGACGCAAAATGCCGTAACAACGTCACGCAAAATCACGTCTTGATGCAAATGAATTGGGGTTGAGGCACTTCCTCTTCAGAGCTTGGTTCGTTATTACACCCTCGTACACTTTTTTGTTGCAGTGGTTACACATTTCACTTTTTTTATTCACTGGGGATTGACTTAGCACTGCACTATGGAGCTCCAAAAAAATCTCAACCGTCACATAACCTTATAGGACTTCTCCAAATATTACTCCAAACCTTAAAAAACAATTTTCGCATTTCCTCCTATCATTTGAGGAAATGATTGTTGGATTGTGTAGCGGTAGTCAAGCAAAGAATGTGAGGAAAAGGTTGCACCCATTGGGGTCCTGTCTGCAGATTTGTTCAGAATTGGTGATGGAATAGATTTCTATTTGGAATACACTTTACTGCTGAAAAATGGGAAGTTGTAGGCGATCCCTAAAAGTCGGCAGTTGAAGTGATAGCGGTGGCTGATGAGACCCCCGCCGAGCTGGGTGAACACAGTAACAGTATATTGAACGGTGAGGAATGTGTGCTTCTCAGAACATTGAATGGGGACCCAACAATGGCTTTGTTCTCCATCCAGGACACAGAGTGGGATGTCTCCAGCCACACATAACCTCAGATGAACTGGATTGTCTGCAGGATACAAGAGTCTGACCAAGAAGAGCACAAAGATTCCCGTAGGACAGAGTGGGGGGTCGTGATCCCGGCATCCTCTTCTTCATCTCTTATCATCGCAGTCATACAATCCACATTCCTGCCCATAGAAAACAGGCCATCTAAAGGATTTTTAGTGAACACATACTGATGGGGTGCTCATTTAATGACTAAACAGAGATTCTGAACAGAGATCTGTTCAGGGGCCTAAAACTGAGATCCAGTTTTAGGCTTCTTTCACACCAGCCAGTGCCGGGACAAGGTCATCCAGTGCCCAGGGCAAGGATGCCAAACTGCCCCCCCTTCCCTTAGGGTCAAGGTGCCCCCTATCCCTGCAATAAACCATTGTGCCCAGGGCAACCACCCCTCCTGCTCACCCTTTGTCCTGGCCCCTGACACCAGCAGATCGATCGGGTCCACCTGTTTGTTTTTCAGGATCAGGCCACCGATTGTTCTCTATGGAGTGTCCACTCACCCGCTGGCATCCGAATAGGTCTGCTAAAAACAGGCGGACGGTGATACGTTCCCCATCCATCAGCTGGATCGGAATGACAGTTGGATGAAAACGGAAAGCCATCCAACCTCCCCATAGAGAATGCAGAACGGACACGGACCTATCATCTGCATGCCCAGCGGGGATCAGCAATGAGATCCCTTCACAGATTCCGCTCCCTCTGAAGGGCCTTAGGTGCTTGCTCTTCCATATTTTCATGATGGTGGTTAGTAGAAATATTTGTATATTCTTACCAGTAGGTAGGTCATACAGAAAGCCTGATAGACTTGAGGGCAAAAAGGACAATCATTGCACAGTCGAAAAAATATGGCCGCTCCATACATGCACTATATGTAGGGACCAAAGAGTGTCTTTAATATTGATTGGACCCCTGGCCTGGGCAAACGTTTTCTCCCCCCCTCCCCCTTCCACCCCAACATCCTTAAAAATATACTGGACCCCCTCTCTCATACTACCCCTATTATTACACAGGTCTCCCGCATACTACCCCCCTCATTACACAGGACTCCCCTACCCCATACTACCACCATCATTACACTGGATCCCCTCCCCTCCCTAGTACTGCCCCCATCATTACACAGGACCCCCCTCCCCATCCTACCCCCATTATTATACAGGATCCCCTCCCCCATCATTACCCCCATCATTACAAGGGACCCCCATACTACCACTATCATTACACAGGACCCCCTCCCCCATACTACCCTCATCATTACACAGGACCCCCCTCCTCATCCTACCCCCATTATTATACAGAATCCCCTCCCCCATAATACCCCATCATTACACAGGACCTTCCCCATATTAACCTCATTATTACACAAAGCCCCCTCCCCCATACTACCCTCATCATTACACAGGACACCTTCCCAAATATTACCCCTATTATTACACGGGGCCCCTCACCCATACTACTCCCATCATTACACAGGACCCTCCCCATATTAACCCCATTATTACGCAAGGCCCCCTCCCCCATACTACCCTCATCATTACACAGGACCCCTTCCCAAATATTACCCCTATTATTACACAGGGCCCCTCATCCATACTACCCCCATCATTACACAGAACCCCCACCCCAAACTACCCCCATAATTACACAGGACCCCCCTCCCCCAAACTACCCCATCATTACACAAGACCTCCCCCTCCATACTACCCTTGTTATTACACATGACCCCCCTGCCCATACTAACCCCCATTATTACAAAGGACCCCCTCCCCCATATAAGGTCAGGGCTCTGTTCTTAGTAGGGTTGAGGTCAGGGCTCTGTGCTCTGTGCTCAGTAGGGTTGAGGTCAGGGCTCTGTTCTTAGTAGGGTTGAGGTCAGGGCTCTGTGCTCAGTAGGGTTGAGGTCAGGGCTCTGTGCTCAGTAGGGTTGAGGTCAGGGCTCTGTGCTCTGTGCTCAGTAGGGTTGAGGTCAGGGCTCTGTGCTCAGTAGAGTTGAGGTCAGGGCTCTGTGCTCAGTAGGGTGGAGGTCAGGGCTCTGTACTTAGTAGCGTTGAGGTCAGGGCTCTGTGTTCGGTAGGGTTGAGGTCAGGGCAATGTGCTCAGTAGGGTTGAGGTCAGGGCTCTGTGCTTAGTTGGGTTGAGGTCAGGGCTCTGTGCTCAGTAGGGTTTAGGTCAAGTCTCTGTGTTCAGTAGGGTTGAGGTTAGGGCTCTGTGTTCAGTAGGATTGAGTTGAGAGCTCTGTGCTCAGTAGAGTTGAGGTCAGGGCTCTGTGCTCAGTAGGGTTGAGGTCAGGGCTCTGTGCTCAGTAGGGTTGAGGTCAGGGCTCTGTGCTCAGTAGGGTTGTGGTCAGGGCTCTGTGCTCAGTAGAATTTAGGTCAGGGCTCTGTGCTCAGTAGGGTTGAGGTCAGGGCTCTGTGCTCAGTAGGGTTGAGGTCAGGGCTCTGTGTTCAGTAGGGTTGAGGTCAGGGCTCTGTGCTCAGTAGGGTTGTGGTCAGGGCTCTGTGCTCAGTAGGGTTTAGGTCAGGGCTCTGTGCTCAGTAGGGTTGAGGTCAGGGCTCTGTGCTCAGTAGGGTTGAGATCAGGGCTCTGTGTTCTGTAGGGTTGAGGTCAGGGATTTGTATAGGCACTTGAGTCCCTTCACATCAAACTGGTCAACCATGACTTTATGGAGCTGACTTTGTACAAAGGGGCACAGTCATACTGGAAGAGAAAAGGGTCTTCACCAAACTGGTACCACAAGGTTGGAAGAGCACAATGGCCTACAATGTCTTTGTATGATAAATTATTACCAATACCTTTCACTGGAGACAATATGGAGGGATGTACACATACAACTTAAAGTAGGTTTGATGGTCATGTGTTCACTAATCTTTGGCTACATTGTGTATATAATTACCTATACAGTACATATATATTTAGCAAGGCTTTACATCATTTAAATGCCCTATTCACAGTTGTTGATGCAGCACAATTCTTGCATGAAGATGCATGTCAAATAGAAACCCCATTATTGCCTCTGTGATATCTATGTGCTGCAGTTTAGTGTGAAATACAAGGGAAACTCCATGGGCCCATTCACACCTACACGTGTACGTTACCATGTGCGATGCATGTATACGAAACAGAGTAAATTATAGGATTACAGTAAAGTAAACCTGTGCAGGAAAAAGCTATAGATTCACATTGACCACCCCCCTCCCAATCCCACACACATACACAAATATGTACCTCTCCTCTAACCCCTTAACACCACCTCCTGGCAGCCATCAAAGGCCGGCCATGGATGGAGCAATTTTCTTTTTTGCAACTGCAGTTTGCAGGAAAGAAAATCACTTCATTGCCCCATCAACAAAGTCACTGTTGATTAGGGAATTACTCCCATGGAGCCATTGTGTTCTCCTGAAGGGGTGGGGGGGGGGGGGAAACAATCCCCACTGGGGGGGAACACAGTGATTATTGCTAGCCGCTAGCAATAATCGCATGTAAAATCTGACAGACTGGTTGTCATCTTGGGTACGTTCACCCTGATCCTACATGGTTCAAATCTTGGCTGGTTCCTGCTGAACCGACGGAGATTCAAGCTGTCTATGGCCGACTTATGTGGACTTTAACCCCTTGGAGCTGGCCACCTCCTAGCACCACTAGCAATAATCGCATGCAAAATCTTCCAGGCTGGTTGTCAACTTGGGTACATTCAGCCTGCCCATACATGGTTCAAATCTCGGCTGGTTCCTGCTGAATCGACCGAGATTTGAACTGTCTATGGCTGACTTATGTGGACTTTAACTCCTTGGAGCTGGCGCCCGGCCCTTTAAGGGGTTTAGGATTTCGAGAGGCGGGGTAAGGTTTATGATCATGTGACCACCGTAGTTGGCTGTCACAGCTGTATTCCATTAATTAACGCAAATATGCACCCACTTGCTGAGGGGCCGCATATTTGCATACGGCTAGCGCCAACAGGTTAATGCCCGGGAAGCAGAGCAGCTTCTGTACCATGTAACCTCTGTGATTGGCTCTCACAGAGATCACATAATGGGGAGCCCATCCTGATCGGAAGCCATGACTGGGAGTTGCCAGTGACAGCTCAGTCATTGTGCTGGCAGCGCACTCTCAGCGCACAACCTCAGAGTACTGCTGAACCATATGTGTGGGGGAGGGGCGTTAAAGCCCATTTTTCTTGCAGTACATGGTCGACAACAAGTTATCGTCCCGACACCTTATTTTCCCCCTGGGGCAAAGTGAAATACCAGGGTATGGTGGAGCATTCACTTTGCCTACCTTCTACGATGACCTGACCGGCCAATGGTCCATACTTGGGTGGCAGGGAAGGAATCCTTCACCTTGTGTAAGCTCCATGTAAATCTTATATGGGACTCATTCTTACACCTCCCAACTTTGAGATGGGAATGAGGGATACCTATTAGCAAAAATATGTAGGCATACCACACACATCCTTGCCACGCCCCCTTAAAGGAGAATTATACAAAAAAAAATGATTGGTAAAACCCACTAGTGCTTTTTTCACCTCTACTACTGTGTTTCCTCGAAAATAAGGCCTACCTCGAAAATAAGACCTAGTGTGAGTTTCTGGGATGGCCGCAATATAAGCCCTACCCCGAAAATAAGCCCTAGGTAAAGTCCTTGTAAAATCATGTAATCAATTCTATAAATGTGTAGCAGGTTTTCCAGGCCTTGTGGGTCTGCCATCGTTACCGGTTACCTTTCCAGCCCATGTGAGCTGCGGCCCTGGGTGTGAGAAGTGAGACATTGACAACTCCGGCATCTTTTTTTGTGGTTTTATTGTAGATAAAGGGGATGGGAGAAGGGAATGAGTGGGATACTCTTTTAGGCTTAACTAGACAAAATTTGGGACTTTATCCAGAAAATGACTGTTAACGCTGCCTTGACGCCAGCCAGTGCTCACTGACGCTTAGAACACACTATTACTTGACTGGAGTGCTGAATCCTCGACTCTAGGACCAGAAGACTCAGGACTGTGGAGCATAGAACTACTGACACTGCTGCAATGAAAAGTCTCTGACCACCCTCTCCAGCCTGGCACTGGCTTGAGGTAGCTTGCCGTGGATTACTGTATAGCTGCAACTCTCAACTGGTACTCTGCACAATTCAGGGCCCAAACCGCTGGCGCCCCCTTTACACTTTTAGCTCTTCAGGGTCCACTGACTATGTACCCCCTCTATTACTTCAGGGTCCTCAACCTAGGTACCCCCTTTCAGCTAGCTGGCACTGGATCCCAGAACCTCCTCCGGAGTGGCCTCCTCTAACACTTTAGGCAGACCCCAGGGGCAATCCTCAGTACTCACGACCTGTGTAGGCTTTCCTGGGACTGGACCCCTCTCTCGCTCTCCGCAGGTTCTCGGCACACTGGATCCGGTCAGCTCAACTCAGCACTCTCTGGGTTCTCAGGCGACACCCCGAGACATCCACTTTCTCAGACAGGAGGAGAGATAGCCGTTCTCTCCATCCTGGGACTCTGCTCCTGCCAAAGACGCCGTGTCACGCACTTACCCCCCCAAACTTATACCCACTCCCAGAATCCTTTGCAGCATAATCTGCCTTCTGGGGTAGTTACAAGCTTGGATGTGTCCCCTGATTGGGCTTTCCACACTGCCCTATGAGAAGCCTCTCACAGAGCCAGTGGGGATACTTCTCCCCTCAGCAGGAAACCATAACACCCTTACTAAATAAATCACAGCCCTGCTGTTAGGCAGACAAGGCCCACTATACATTTACCTAACACCTACCTGTAGGGTGCTACAAAAGGTTATATAATGTGCAGTGTGTCTCCTTGTGTAACTTTATTGTGGAAAATACCTTATTTACAGTGTCGCTGGGCGCTCACGTGACCCGCAGGAGCTCCTTTTTCCTGCTCCAAATACTGCAGAGGGAGAGGACGAGATCCTCGGTGATGTCAGCCCGCTACGAGTTCTGCAGAGGGAGGAGCTGCTGATGTCAGCTGGGAGGAGAGGAGAAAAGCTCTGGCGGGTCACGTGAGCACCCAGCGGTGCTGTAAATAAGGTATTTTCCACAATAAAGTTACACAAGGAGACACACTGCACATTCTATAGCCTTTTATAGAATGGATTACTGTACATTATTTTTTAAGGACTTTACCTTGGGCTTATTTTCGGGGTAGGGCTTATGTTGCCACCATCCCAGAAACTCATGCCAGGTCTTATTTTTGAGCAAATGTTATGGGCAATGCAGATAGGTGGTGTTGGGTTCAGTCCAAAGACTTCAGGAGAAGAGGTAACTTCCCTCCCACCCGCCCTGTATGTTAAGGGTTGCTGAGGAGTACGGGTTGGGGAATAATTTTGTGTTTTCTACTCCTAATTGAGTTTATATAAAAATAAATAAATACATTTGCAGAATATAATAAAAAAAATAAAAAATGAATACATGATTGTTGCGCGTTTTGTCACAGCAGCTGGCGGGTCAGGGGGTCTTTGGGGGTGGGGGGGAAAGTTATTGCTTACATTTTACCTAATGGTGGGGGCCCATCTAGGGTATGGTGCTCGTCATTTAGTTTGTGGTCATTTTCCCAGGAGCTAGGTTCCCCTGGGGAGAAAATGGGAAGTATGTGTGAGGTCGTAACCTCTTCGAGCTGGTTGGGGCGGCTAGGGAGCTGCTGAGTGTGGATTCCCCTGGGTTACCCATAGCAACAGTCTGTAAAACCTATCACTTTAAGACTTGGCTCAGACAATGAACAGTCCAGGGGATTTGGTTTTTGTGTTTTATTTTAGAACTTGGATGGGAGAAGGGATGAGTGGAATACTCCAACTTGAACTATGCACAATTCTGAGGACAACTGACTCTAACGTGTGCGACAAGGCCGCTGCTTCACCTTGCCACTGAAGTGAAGTAGAAGATAGATTCCTGACTGAATTCCTCTTCAGGGTACTAACTTGGCACCTCCTATCTCACTTCCCGTGCATGCTAGCCCCTTGTCCACTGACTCTCCACCGGAGTGGTCCCCTTCCTGGGCAGACCCCTGGCAAGCTTCCCGGTACTCACTGACATTGTTTTTCCCTGGGTTGTTCTGCCACTTGCTCCACTCGTCAGTATCCTGGACCTCCTGGCTCAGCACCACACTTTTGGTCCACTAGACTGTGGCCACCTTCCTTGCTGACAGGAGGAGAGACAGCCGTCAGCCTCCTCCTGGGACCTGGCTTCCCGCCCAAAGATGCCCTGTCACATATGCCCTTGGCTTTTATGATCTATCCCAGGATGCACCACTCTTGTGTCAACCCTCTGGGACAGCCACAAAGCCTGTGTGTCATTGGCTGGGTTTCCTCCACTGTCCAACAGGCTCCCCTATTGGATACAGTGAGGACACTCCCTCAGACCAAGTGAATCACACATGGACACATGCAACAGGCCTAACTAAAAATCCTGCTCCCTGATAATCAGACTATGGTTTTCCTGCTGCTTTCCTGTTTAAGCAGAAACGCCAAAACTATATTTACTATCTAGCACCTGACTAGGAGGGTGCTACAGATGATTACAGTTAAAATTGTGCTTTAGACTGGTCAGATTTTTTACAATTTTCTTACAATTTTCTGTACAATTTTCTTGAAATTTACCTTCAACTATGTAGTACAAAGGCCCACCTAATTGGATATAAGTGAAAGTGTTGTATGGCCAGCCTTAACCACTTCCTTACCGGGCCATAGTAAAATGACGCCGGCAGGAAGTCTCCCTCAATCCAGGCGGGTGTCATATGACGTCTGCCCGGATCCGCTGCTCTCCAGCCCCCCCCCCCCCCGCAGCGATCGGGGATGCAGCGTGTCCGTCGGGACACAGCCCATCCCCGATCAGTGTAAAGAGCCATTAAAAATATGGCTCTTTACCATGTGACCGGCTGTAGCCAATCACCGCCGGCCACATGCACTTGCCTCATGCACGCCGCTTGCGTGCGCCCCCAGGAGCGCGCAGAGCGGCAATCGGGGATGGAGAGTGTCACTCTGACACAGTCCATCCCTGATCAGGGTAAAGAGCCAATGAAATTGGCTCTTTACCACGTGACCGGCTGTGTCCAATCACAGCCGGTCACAGAATGTCAACAGAGAACACGGTAACTAGCTGTCACCGTGTTCTCCTCCTCACACACTGATCCTGTGTGAGGAGGAGATTGAGGTAACAGCTAGTTACCGATTACAGTGCACCCCAAAACACACTGATTGCCCCCCCAATAAAGAGCACCTGTCATTAGCCCATCAAAGTACCTGTCACCAGCCCATCAGAGTACCTGGGTACCTGTCATCAGAGTACCCGAGTACCTGTCTCCAGCTCTTCAGAGTACCTATCTGCAGCCCATGAGAATACCTGAGTACCTGTCTCCAGCCCATCAGGGTATCTGAGTACCTATCTGCAGCCCAATAGAGTACCTGAGTACCTGTCTTCTGCCCATCAAAGTATCCGAGTACCTGTCTCCAGCCCATCAGAGTACCCGAATACCTCTCTGCAGCCCATCACAATACCCGAGTACCTGTATCCAGGCCAGAGAACCCAAGTACCTGTCTCCAGCCCAGAATGCCCGTGTACCTATCTGCAGCCCATCAGATTACCCGAGTACCTGTCTCTAGCCCATCAGAATACCCATGTACCTCTCTGAAGCTCATCAGAGTATCCGAGTACCTTTCTGAAGCCGATCAGTGTACCTGAGTACCTGTCTGCAGCCCATCAGAGTACCTGAGTACCTATCTGCAGCCTATGCCTCCTAGATTATATGTTGGGGAGTTTGCTTTCCAAAATGGGGTCATTTTGTGGGGGTTTCCATTGTCCTGGTGTTCCAGGGCCTTCAAAAATGTGATAGGTTGTAATGAATTTATATGTGTAATTTATGCTCCTAGAACACCTGACGGTGCTCCTTGCATGTTGGGCCTCTGTATGTGGCTATGCTGTGACAAAGTCTCACACATGTAGTATCGCCATACTCAGGAGGAGTAGCAGAATGTATTTTGGGGTGTCATTTTTGCTATATACCTGCTATGTGTTAGAAATATCTTATAAATTAACAACTTTGTGTAAAAAAAATAAAAATGTTTTTATTTTCTTTCCACATTTTCCAAAAACTTGTGGAAAAAAATGACATATTCAAAAGACTCATTATACCTCATAGAATATACCTTGGGGTGTTTGCTTTCCAAAATGGGGTAATTTGTACAAAATACCCATTTGTGGGTAATTCCATTGTCCTGGTGCTCCAGGGCCTTCAAAAGTGTGATAGGTCATTAGGAAATGAAATGTGTAATTTATGCCCCTAGAACACCTGACGGTGCTCCTTGGATGTTGGGCCTCTGTATGTGGTCAGGCTGTGTAAAAGTCTCACACACGTGGTATCGCCATACTCAGGAGGAGAAGCAGAATGTATTTTGGGGTGTAATTGCAAGTATGCATATACTGCGTGTGAGAAATAACTTGTTATTATGACAAAAAAAAAAAAAAAAATGATTTCTTCATTTTCCCAAGAATTGTGGGAAAAAATGACAACTTAAAAAAACTCATCATGCCTCTTACTAAATACCCTGGTCCTCGGTCCTGCCTTGAAAATCTTGGGAGGGGGTGGATGTGGCCTTTTGGCTTAGTTCGCCCTCTCTCATGGGGTCTCTCTCTTCGGGGGAGCCCCACCTAGTACTTGGGGTGGGCTGTTTCGGCAGTCCTCCCAGAGAACGAGGTTTGCCTGGTTTCGGCCAGGCGAACCACTGAGTACCTCAGTCCCTGTCAGGAGTCTTGCGCCCCGGGGGGGATCAAGGTCAGGGTCCGTCCTCCTCGGAGGTGGACCATTTGCACACCCTGTGCACTTTTTGTGTCTCTCACGTTTGCGTTTGTGCACTTTTTTATGCACCGGGTGCTAGTCTGAGTGTGTTTCACACACCACGAGCTTAAGAAAAAAAAAAAAACATGGGGAAGAAGAGGTCAGCTTGACTCCATCATGGTGGGCATAGCCGCTGGACAAGGCTGAGAACCCATCGGTAGAGACCTCAGAGATTGGAGAAGTCATTCAATGATTCAGCTCTCTAGCATTTACCTAACCCTGATCTCCTATGTATATAGATGTTATCTCTCATTTAAAAATAAAATAAATACTGCATTGTAATGATCAGATCCGTGACGTGACTTCACTGTTCCGATCCTCCAAAACACAAAGCAGTAAATACACCAGACCGGGCGCACCGCCGGCGTGACCTCCCATGTCTGCCGCACACAAAGCCTTGTTGTCTTAGAGGGGATTGGATAGTGTAGATCCGCTCTTCCGCTCGCAGTGTAAGGACAGCAGGGCTGTGTTATACAGAGAAACTGCTAGAAGAGGCCATACTGGCTGAGTTGTGATTGCAAATTTGCTTGGCTATTGAACATAAAGCATAGCGCAATTATATATTGCAGGATTTGATTATTTAGTTATTTAAAGTGGAAGTTTATCCATTACAACCTGATAAAAAATAATGTGCAAGGCACATCCATTTCACATTAAAGCGGTTGTAAACCGTGGATGTTTAAAAAAAAACACTGTAAGGCAATTGTATAATGTGCTAGTATGCATCGCATACTAGCACATTATGGAATACTTACCTTAGAGCAGGGGTGTCAAACTCAATTTAATCGCGGGCCGCATCAGCATTATGGTTGCCCTCAAAGGGCTGGTTATATCTGTAAGATTAGATGTCCAGAGCACCCCCCCCCCTTACATGAGATGTCGAGAACCCCCCCACCATCAGAAGTCAAGAGTCACCCGCCCTTCCTTACATCACAATGCACCCCCCTACCTTGTGCTGCTGCCAGGAAGAAGATGCAGGTGGATCTGGGAGGAAGAAAGTACAGGGTCTGGAGGAGGACCAGAGGACGGATGGAGTCACCTTCCAGAGTCTGCTGAATGCTGAGACCAGGGGAGGCAGAGACAAGGTGGTGTTGCGGCTGCACAGAGAGGTGCAGGATCTGTAGGAGGTGTTCTGCCCTCCTCTCTGCTGTGGACTGCTGAGAAGGGGGGGGGGGGGCAAAGCTGGGCAAAGACAAGCCTTTCTGCAGCTGCACAGAGAAGCGCTGGATCTGGCAAAGGAGTTCTGTTCCCTCTGCTGCCAACTACTGAGACAAGGTGGGGGCAGAGACAAGGGGAGTGCTGCAGGAGAGGTGAGAGGGCCATGGGGGGCCGCATTCAGTGCCCACCTGTGCCTTAGAACGAAGCTCTCCCGCAGTTCTGTCAGAGAGGGCTGACATCTACCCACCCCCCCGCCCCGGTCTCTCTTATGGGTTCGCGCGCTCCGGCTGTGTGATTGGCTGGAGCCGCGATGACATCACTGAAGGTGCTGAAGTAATGACTGTAACAAGTGGCTAGGGAGGAAAGTCCTAGATGATGCTGGACATCTGGCAGCCAGGAAATGAGGCAGGCTCTACCTGATTTGCTGCAATTTCCAATGCACATTATGAGAAGCTCACAGTGTGCAGTGAAATCAAAGGAAGCCATTGCATTAGAAGAGAAGAGCTGGTAGAACTGTGGAAGACTGAAGGGTAAGATATAAGGTGTTGCTGCTTTAAGAAAGGTCAGAGGTCACTTTATATGTGGGAAATGAATAATCCGTGGCTTTCTTGCACCGTAGCACAGCCGTGCGGGTTATTTCTGGCGTCACGAGCCCGGCTCTTCCTCTGCACATTGATGGTTTTTTGAAATGTTATGAGGTGAGATGAAGGAGATCTCTATGAATCGCTGTTTCCTCTGACTGTTACATTGTATCCGTGATGTAACATTTATAGAAGAGAGGAGTCCAGGGGTTTAAATGCCGGTTCACACTTCACTGATGTCAGACATGGCATGTGATTCGGAGCGCAATGCCGTGCAAATCACATGCCATGTCTGTGCGATGCCAATTCAGCCTTACAGATTGCACAGCTGAATTTGCATCGGATTCAGGACCAAAGTCGCACAGGACCCTTTTTTTGGTCCGCACCAGAATCGGTGTTCACACCTATGCGATCCGATTCATGTTGGAACTGACAGTTTGCACTGCGATATGAGAACTGATCTGGGGGTGTCGTTAACTTTGTATTGACACCCCCAGCAATTTGCATATGGCAGTGTGAACTGCCTGCGAGTTGAATGCGAATGTGGATTTGCAGGGTTCCCGCATAGCGTATGTGTGAACCAGGACTTAGAGGAAGTAAACTCTTCCTTTTTTTTTTTTTCCCCCCCCTGCAAAGTAAATGCATAATGTGCTAGTATGCATCACATACTAGCACATTATGTGACACTTACCTGCAAAGGAAGTCCTCGTTGTCCCCTCTGGCGGCTGAATCCATCTTCACCCGTCTTCCTTCCGGGTCTGTGGACTCCGGCTGAATTACTGTCCGCAGCCGCATGACATCACTCCTGCGCATGCGCGCCAGCCACCAGCCACCACACAGGGCTCTGAAGAAACAGCACGGGCGGCCATTTCTTCAGAGCGCATGCGCTGATGACATCATCGACTGCATGCAATGTACATATCTCCTAAACAGTGCAAGTTTAGGACATATTAAGGCCCCTTTCACACGGGCGATCCGGTCCGCCTGACAGTTTTTCAGGCAGGTCTGATCGGATCCTCCATATATCCCTATGGGGCAGCGGATGTAAGCGGAGACATGACACCCGCTGCTATCCTATCCGATCCTGTCCGTGAAATGCGGACAGATGGAAACCCTATTTTCCATCCGTCTGGATCGGATTGGATGAGAATGGACAGGCGGTCCGCTCTCATCCGATCTCCCCATAAAGGAGAGCAAGGATCTGACAGCTCCCTCTCTGCACACAGAGCGGAGATGGAGCTGCCATCTGCCTGCTCAGCAGGGATCGGCGGATCCATCCCCCCCCCCGCTGAGCAGAAATGACTCTGTTCCGTGTGAAAGGAACCTTACAGTACCCATAGGTGAGACTTATTAAAGGCCTTCCTATAGATAAAAGCTTTCAAGGTGGGTTTACAACCACTTTAACCAGAACTCCAAGCTGGCCGACAAGACAAATAATACAACATAAAATACATTCTTTAACCACTTCTGGACCGGAAGGAATTTCCCCCTTAATGACCAGGCCCTATTTTGTGATTCAGCACTGCGTTACTTTAATGGACAATTGCGCGGCCGTGCGACGCTGTACCCAAATAAAATTGATGTCCTTTTTTTCCCACAAATAGAGCTTTCTTTTGGTGGTATTTGATCATCTGTGCGATTTTTATTTCTTGCACATCAAAAAAAAAAAAAAATAGCGACAATTCTGAAAAAAAAAAAAAACAATATTTTTCATATTCTGCTGTATAACATTCCCAAAAAAAAAAAAAAAAAGTAAAAATCTAATTTTTTAACATTTTAGGCCAATTTGTTTTCTGCTACAAATTTTTGGTAAAAAAAAATTGCAATAAGCGTATTTTGATTGGTTTGCGCAAAAGTTATCGCATCTACAAACTAGGGGGAAGATTTATATCATTTTTATTTATTTATTTTTTACTAGTAATGGTGGCAATCTGCGATTTTTAGTGGGACTGCGGTATTGCGGCGGACAGATCGGACCCCTGACTGACATTTTTGACACTTTTGGGGGGACCAGTGACATTACTACAGTAATCAGTGCTAAAAATATGCACTGTTACTGTACTAATGACACTGGCAGGGAAGCGGTTAACCCAGGCGATCAAAGGGTTAAGTGTGAGCCTAGGGGGTGTTTTCTAACTGTGGGGGCATGGACATGTGGAATCAACACAGAGACCTGTGATCCTAAATAGAAGGATCCCTGTGTTCATTACTGACAGAACAATGGTCTGCCGTGTTTACAACAGCAGACTGCTGTTCTGTCTCCACGGGGGATTGATTGGGGGGGGGGGCAATCAAAGGGTTAAATGTGTACCTAGGGGGTGCTTCCTAACTGTATGGAGGTGGGACTTCTGAAACAACCATAGAGACCTGTGATCCTATATAGAAGGATCACAGGCGCTCTGTGATCATTCCAGGGAGAAGAACGGTCGGATGTGCTTACAACAGCCGACCGTCCTTCTCTCTCAGCGGGGGAGCGATGGCGGGTGGCCAGCGGCAATAACGGGCGCCGGTCCCATGGATCGGCATCCCTGCTGCCTAGTGGTCGCCCCCCAGCACCATGTGCGTGACCAACGTAGGGCTACATCGATCGGGAGAGGCAGCCTGCCACAGTAAATGTCGGTCTTAAAGCCGGTAAATGCATAATTGTTAAAAAATAAAAAATAAAATGATGTAAGAGCTTTTGGTGAAAAATCATTTTTAATGTATCAATAACTGGATATTCAAGTTTTACCTCCCCCTCCCCCCTCCAAAGCTGGGTGGGTGTGAGCTGGCATCAAAGAAAAAGCAATTTTCCCTGCTCTGCTCCTGCATGAGCTCTCCTGTCAGCCTGGATGATCCAATACAACAGGGGAGTGCCAGTGCATAGTTTGTGAGGGAGTCAGGGTCAGGTGTCAGATCTGTCTGTTAGCTTCTAGCAGTTGCTCATTTTATGGTAATGGATTTTATTTAGGTTGGGGGCCCCCTTTATGCAGCCTGTGATCCCCAGTAATGAGACCTGTGGGGGGGGGGGGGGTGTGTGTGCAGACTTTCCTGTATGACATTCTGAGCCCCTGACACTTGTAGTCTGTGGTTGTCACACGGCTCTGGGTGTTGTCACCATTATTACACCCACTCAGGATTCTTCATGTTTGCAGGGTGCGGTCATACAGCAACCTGAACACTTCCGAGGCGCCTCTCATGCACTGTGTGCAGCCTTAAAGTGAACCCAACACCAGCCAGAGCTGATAACACTGTATCCCTGTTCTCCAACCTGTGGCCCAAGGGACACATGTGGCCCTTCCAGTGGCGTAGCGTGGGGGGTGCTGGGGGGGCCAGCCGCACCGGGCGCAAAATCTGGGGGGGGCGCAGTGTCATGCTGCCATTTAGGAGCCTGCTCAGCCATCCTTAGTGTAGGAATCAGGTAGGTCTCTGTAGTGGTCAGTGTAATTGTCAGGTAGGTTTGTGTAGGTGTCAGTATAGTAATCAGGTAGGTCAGTGTAGGAATCAGGTAGGTCAGTGTAGTGGTCAGTATAGAAATTTGGTAGGTCAGTGTAGTGATCAGGTTGGTTAGTGCAGGAATAAGGTAGGTCAGTGTAGGTGTCTGTGAAGTGGTCAGGTAGGTCTGTGTAGGTGTCAGTATAGTAATCAGGTAGGTCAGTGTAGGAATAAGGTAGGTCTGTTTAGTGATCAGCTAGGTCAGTGTAGATGTCAGTGTAGTGGTCTAGTAGATTTGTGTAGGGGGCGCAAATTACTTACCTTGCCCCGGGCGCTGAAAACCTACGCTACGCCACTGGGCCCTTCAGTACTTGTTGTGTGGCCCTTTGGTACTTGTTGTGTGGCCCTACAATACTTGTTGTGTGGCCCTACAATACTTGTTGTGTGGCCCTTCGGTACTTGTTGTGTGGCCCTACAATACTTGTTGTGTGGCCCTTTGGTACTTGTTGTGCGGCCCTAGAATACTTGTTGTGTGGCCCTACAATACTTGTTGTGTGGCCCTTTGGTACTTGTTGTGCGGCCCTACAATACTTGTTGTGTGGCCCTACAATACTTGTTGTGTGGCCCTTCGGCACTTGTTGTGCGGCCCTACGGTACTTGTTGTGTGGCCCTATGTACTTGCTGTGTGGGCCTTCGGTACTTGTTGTGCGGCCCTTCGGTACTTGTTGTGTGGCCCTTCGGTACTTGTTGTGTGGCCCTACAATACTTGTTGTGTGGCCCTACAATACTTGTTGTGTGGCCCTACAATACTTGTTGTGTGGCCCTATAATACTTGTTGTGTGGCCCTTCGGTACTTGTTGTGTGGCCCTTCGGTACTTGTTGTGTGGCCCTACAATACTTGTTGTGTGGCCCTACAATACTTTTTGTGTGGCCCTACAATACTTGTTGTGTGGCCCTATAATACTTGTTGTGGGGCCCTTCGGTACTTGTTGTGTGGCCCTTCGGTACTTGTTGTGCGGCCCTTCGGTACTTGTTGTGCGGCCCTTCGGTACTTGTTGTGTGGCCCTTCGGTACTTGTTGTGTGGCCCTACAATACTTGTTGTGTGGCCCTACAATACTTTTTGTGTGGCCCTACAATACTTGTTGTGTGGCCCTATAATACTTGTTGTGGGGCCCTTCGGTACTTGTTGTGTGGCCCTTCGGTACTTGTTGTGCGGCCCTTCGGTACTTGTTGTGCGGCCCTTCGGTACTTGTTGTGCGGCCCTTCGGTACTTGTTGTGGGGCCCTTCGGTACTTGTTGTGTGGCCCTTCGGTACTTGTTGTGTGGCCCCTCAATACTTGTTGTGTGACCCTACGGTACTTGTTGTGCGGCCCTCGGTCCCCAGCAGTCAGTAGAGGAGGTGTTGCTTTTTGATCTCAAGCCTTGACGACGTCAGTTTATGACGAAAACGCGTCAGGTGGAGCTTACGGCGATGCACGCCAACACGCGGAGGAGACGTAGCGGCCATTTTCTTGGTGGTTTACCGGCAGTTACGGACTACATGGAGAGGAATACATACAACGCTATCCACTATGTGGGAATATGTAAGTTTTTATGACCGTGCGCGGCGAATAAACACCTTTTTATACATTATACACTATGAGGAGTGTTTTGCTTTATGTTTCATGAGCCCACATACGGTTGGAGAGTGAACCCTGTGCCATTTCATGAGGACCGTACCTGCACTTTGATCATTTTGCTGTTTATGACCTTTGTAATGAGGGTCATTTACTTTTGGTAAGAGGCAGTGTGACTTGTTTGTCTGGTGGTGGTTCTCCGGGCCTGCGGTTCTATACACCTCTGTTTGGAGTGGACACATATGGACTGTTGATTTCCACTGTGATACATGGACTCTTTATGATACCTATGTTCAGATTAGCGCCACATTACCATTATCAATAACAGGAACTTAGCCAAGGTCACAACAGGGAAGCAGGCAGGAGAAAATAGCAAAGTCGGTAATGTGAGCAAGGGGTCATACACAGGAAGGCTGGCAGGTAGTATAGAGAAGTCCTTGAGGCAAACCGGGGTCATACACGGGTGATCAAACAGGAGCAAGGTTGGTGAAGCAAGCCAGAGGGTCAATGCCAGGAGGAGGAGATCAAACAGGTCAGGAACAAGCCGGTCCACAACAGGGAAATCCAAAAGAAGTACGCAGAAGCTCAGGAACACGGGAAGGCTGATGACAAGCAGTCTTTTATAGGCCAGCAAGTGACCGCATCTGTCATGCATTGCGTGCATCGTTGCGTCCGTGTCTTTGTCAATTCACGACGTCGCGCATCTGCGTACACCTGTTTGCTGCTCCGGCTCAAGGATGCCCTGGATGCGCCCATTTGTACTACTGGCAACATTGCCAGTTCTTCTACGGCCATTTCCCTGATTCAATACCTCTAAAACAAATCAAAGCTAAATCCGAATAAAAGCCCCTCAAAAGCTGCAGGTGCTGTTAGCGAGCGTTGTCATAGACTTCTATGGAGGCTTTGAAGACACTTTGAAACACCAAGCCTCCTTAGGTCAATAATGCACTTTTTCTCCTCTGTCAGAGACAAATATAAACGCTCCTAGTGTTCTCTGTGTAATGCTTTATTAAAATATACAGCAATATTGTACTCACATAAAATGGTGGATACAGCTTTAGGACAGGATAATGCAGTGACCAGGCACATGTTTGGGTAAAACCTTCACAGGGACTCACACAACGGTTTCCAGATAGTGTGATGACGATATGTGCCTGTCTCCACCTTACGCGTTACGTCCACATGACGAGGTTTCATCAAAGGTTGTTTATAGGGGGAATTTCACTGTGTGGTCCCTTTGCTTTTTATATTCTTACATATATTGAATGTTCTGTGTGACCCTTAAATGATGTCAGGGGCCACAGCTGGGGTCCCTTAAACCTAATGCGTTGATCACTACTGCATTATATGTCTAAAAGTACATGGACTCCCCTGCAAGATTTTGAGCTAAGATGTTTTCAGTGAAGGGTACTAATAATACTAAGGAGTACAAAGACCTCCTAGTAATGGGTAAAGGCTTGCCATTCTGGTATACAAGTGCAGAGAGGAACGAGAGAAAACCAATAGATTACTCCATCTACACCAGGGGTCTCCAAACTATGGTCCTCCAGTTGTTCAGGAACTACAATTCCCATCATGCCTGGTCATGTCTGTGAATGTCAGAGTTTTACAATTCCTCATGGGACGTGTAGTTCCGCAACAGCTGGAGGGCCGTAGTTTGCAGATCCCTGATCTACACTATGGACGTCCTCCTGTGATCGCGCTGCCCGCATGGCTCGCCCTGTGATAGCTGAGTCATTTGGACTCAGCTGATTACAGATTGGGGTAAAGGACCAATCACGGCGGCCCTTTACTACGTGATCAGCTGTGTCCAATGATAGCTGTGTTAAAGGGACATTGTCACTAATAATCCAGAGACTGATTAACAGTGTCCTGATTATCATTGCAGTCCCAACAGTACCCACCAGTGCTGCCAATCAGTGCCCACCAGTGCTGCAAATCAGTACACACCAGTGCTGCTAATCAGTACACTCCAGTGCTGCAAATCAGTACACTCCAGTACTGTCAATCAGTGCCCACCAGTGCTGCTAATCAGTACACTCCAGTGCTGCAAATCAGTGCCCACAGTGCTGCAAATCAGTGCCCACCAGTGCTGCTAATCAGTGCCCACCAGCGCTGCTAATCAGTGCCCACCAGTGCTGCAAATCAGTGCCCATCAGTACCTCCTCATTAGTGCCACCTATTAATACCCGACTATTAGTGCCCATCAGTGCCGCCTAGTATTAAAATAATATTATTATACAGATACAGTAGCTCCAACAGTTTACGCAGCACTTTACAATATAAAAGGGAGACAATACAGTTACAATACAATAAAATACATGAGGATAGGGAGGGCCCTGCTCAGAAGAGCCTACAATCTAATAGGGTGGTGCAGGTGTTACAAGAGGTTGTAACTGTGGGGAATGAGCTGATGGAAGAGGTAAAAGATTAGTTGGAGGTGTGATAGGCTTCCCTGAAGAGATGAGTTTTCAGGGATCGCCTGTAGGCAGCTAGAGGAGGAGATAGCAGGACAGGTTGAGGTAGAGAGTTGCAGAGGATGGGAGAGGCTCTGGAGAAATCCTGGAGACGAGCATGAGAGGAGGAGACAAAGGAGCTCTAGAGTAGGAGGTCTTGAGAGGAGCGGAGAGGAAGGTTTGGGTGATATTTGGAGATGTTGGTGATGTACAGTAGCTCGGGGCAGAGTTGTGGATGCCTTTGTATGTTGTGTTTAGTAATTTGAATTTAATTCGCTGGGTGATCGGAAGCCAGTGTAGGGATTGGTGGAGAGGGGTGGCAGACACTGAGCAGTTCATTAGGTGGATAAGTCTGGCAGCAGCATTCATGATAGACTGAAGAGCCTATCAGTGTCCATCAGTGCCACCTATTAGTGCTGCCTATCAGTGCCCTTCAGTGCCGCCTATCAGATCCCACCAGTGTCACCTATCAGTGCCCTTCACTGCCGCCTATCATATCCCACCAGTGTCACCTATCAGTACCCTTCAGTGCCGCCTATCAGATCCCACCAGTGTCACCTATCAGTGCCCTTCAGTGCCGCCTATCAGATCCCACCAGTGTCACCTATCAGTACCCTTCAGTGCCGCCTATCAGATCCCACCAGTGTCAGCTATCAGTACCCTTCAGTGCCGCCTATCAGATCCCACCAGTGTCAGCTATCAGTGCCCTTCACTGCCGCCTATCATATCCCACCAGTGTCACCTATCAGTACCCTTCAGTGCCGCCTATCAGATCCCACCAGTGTCAGCTATCAGTGCCCTTCAGTGCCGCCTATCAGATCCCACCAGTGTCAGCTATCAGTACCCTTCAGTGCCGCCTATCAGATCCCACCAGTGTCAGCTATCAGTACCCTTCAGTGCCGCCTATCAGATCCCACCAGTGTCAGCTATCAGTACCCTTCAGTGCCGCCTATCAGATCCCATCAGTGTCAGCTATCAGTACCCTTCAGTGCCGCCTATCGGATCCCACCAGTGTCAGCTATCAGTACCCTTCAGTGCCGCCTATCAGATCCCATCAGTGTCAGCTATCAGTACCCTTCAGTGCCGCCTATCGGATCCCACCAGTGTCAGCTATCAGTACCCTTCAGTGCCGCCTATCAGATCCCACCAGTGTCAGCTATCAGTACCCTTCAGTGCCGCCTATCAGATCCCACCAGTGTCAGCTATCAGTGCCCTTCAGTGCCGCCAATCAGATCCCACCAGTGTCACCTATCAGTGCCCTTCAGTGCCGCCTATCAGATCCCACCAGTGTCAGCTATCAGTACCCTTCAGTGCCGCCTATCAGATCCCACCAGTGTCAGCTATCAGTGCCCTTCAGTGCCGCCAATCAGATCCCACCAGTGTCACCTATCAGTACCCTTCAGTGCCGCCTATCAGATCCCACCAGTGTCAGCTATCAGTGCCCTTCAGTGCCGCCTATCAGATCCCACCAGTGTCAGCTATCAGTACCCTTCAGTGCCGCCTATCAGATCCCACCAGTGTCAGCTATCAGTACCCTTCAGTGCCGCCTATCAGATCCCACCAGTGTCAGCTATCAGTACCCTTCAGTGCCGCCTATCAGATCCCATCAGTGTCAGCTATCAGTACCCTTCAGTGCCGCCTATCGGATCCCACCAGTGTCAGCTATCAGTACCCTTCAGTGCCGCCTATCAGATCCCATCAGTGTCAGCTATCAGTACCCTTCAGTGCCGCCTATCGGATCCCACCAGTGTCAGCTATCAGTACCCTTCAGTGCCGCCTATCAGATCCCACCAGTGTCAGCTATCAGTACCCTTCAGTGCCGCCTATCAGATCCCACCAGTGTCAGCTATCAGTGCCCTTCAGTGCCGCCAATCAGATCCCACCAGTGTCACCTATCAGTGCCCTTCAGTGCCGCCTATCAGATCCCACCAGTGTCACCTATCAGTGCCCATCAGTGCTGCCTATCAGATCCCACCAGTGTCACCTATCAGTGCCCTTCAGTGCCGCCTATCAGATCCCACCAGTGTCACCTATCAGTGCCCTTCAGTGCCGCCTATCAGATCCCACCAGTGTCACCTATCAGTGGCCATCAGTGCCGCCTATCAGATCCCACCAGTGTCACCTATCAGTGCCGCATATCAGTGCCTGTTATCAAAAGTGCCACCAAAATAAAACTCTATTTGTGTGATAACAATGATAACATTTTCATATGGGTACAGTGTTGACCGCGCAGTTGTCATTCAAAGTGTGACAACTCTGAAAGCTGAACATTGGCCTGGGCAGGAAGGGGGTGAAAGTGCCCGGTAGGCAAGTGGTTAGGATGCATTTCCCAACGCCGGTATAGGATTGTGTATATAAGATTGTATGGTTGGGTTTTCTTTACTGTTTTTTGCTTTTTATTGGTTGAGCCAGATGGACTTGTGTCTTTTTTCAACCTGACTAACTATGTAACTATGTAACAACGCATGATACAGTAGAGCCCAATGCACACTATACCACGTCTACCATGTATTGTGGTGCACTGCATTGTTAAAATGTGGTTCATTAACAGCCCAATAGACAACACATCCTAATATGTGCTATAAAACATGTGCATTAACACATCGAGACAGAATGCTTGAGTGTGATTGGGTTGAGGAGGTTTACCTTCCCTGTATGTACAAACATTTTGGGTGGTGTGAGCTTTTCAAGAGGACCTGACATCAGATATTTCTTCATGTTAAGTGCAGCCTGCTAATTAAAGTGTAAATCTCTTAATAACCCTTCTTAAAAATAACAGCACTGCCTCTGACAAAGCCTTGAACCGTTTTTTTTTATTCTCTCCAGAAGGACAGCACCATTTTTGTACAGGCATCATCCAGGTTACTGAAAGGTCCACTTCAATAAATGATGCAGTGAATAGAGAGTAGACAGCCAGGGGTAAGTTGTACTTCATACATAGTAATGGCATCCATGACAGCTGTCCTATATAGTGGTTTTTGGCTCAGGCGGGTGACCCCTGTCCAAGTTGTGTAGTCGTTCTCTGGGGGGGGGGGGGGTGGCACAATTGGGGCCAAGCTGGAAAAGAGGTTCCGTTGGCTGCAGGATCAGAAAGCTGATACAAAAAAAAAAAGGAGGGTTGGATTGTGCAGGTCTAGCCTCCACTTGCAGACACTGCCTGCCCCCCCCCCCCCCCAACCTGCACCTCTCCCATCTGTGAGATTTGGGCTTGTCAGTAATGGGAGGTGTCGCCAATTACAGCACAGATCTCCTTCATATTTACACAGAATAGATCAGAGACTGCATGCTATTGATATGTTCCCTGCGGTCACGGGTGGGGTGCGGCTCCATTACTCTACAGGTAATACAGGTCTGTATATTTCTCATCCTCCAAGGAGAAAAGAACTCCTAAAGATGAGAATCATTCCCTACAGTCATAGGAAAAAATCAGCAACAGCTAAAAACTGCTACACAAACCATAATAATTACCTATAAAATTGCTATAAAAGTTATTTTACGGTGCTTTGAAAAAGTATTCACACCCCTTGACATTTTCCACACTTTGTCATGTTACAACCAAAAAACGTAAATGTGTTTTATTGGGATTTTATGTGATAGACCGACACAAAGTGGCACACAATTGTGAAGTGGAAGGAAAATGATACGTGGTTTTCATAATTTTTTTACAAATATGTAAAAAGTGTGGTGTGCATTTGTATTCACCCCCCTCTTATACCCCTAACTAAAATCTAGTGGAACCAATTGCCTTCAGAAGTCACCTAATTAGTAAATAGAGTCCACCTGTGTGTAATCTAATCTCAATATAAATACAGCTGTTCTGTGAAGCCCTCAGAGGTTTGTTAGAGAACCTTAGTGAATAAACAGCATCATGAAGGCCAAGGAACACACCAGACAGGTCAGGGATAAAGTTGTGGAGAAGTGTAAAGCAGGGTTAGGTTATAAAAAAATATCTCAGGCTTTGAACATCTCACGGAGCGCTGTTCAATCCATCATCGGAAAATAGAAAGAGTATGGCACAACTGCAACCCTACCAAGACATGGCCGTCCACCTAAACTGACCGGCCTGAGTCATAACTTTGTAGAACCGCCTTTCCCTGCAATTACAGCTGCAAGTCTTTTTGGGGATGTCTCTACCAGTTTTGCACATCTAGAGAGGGATATTTTTGCCCATTCTTCTTTGCAAAATATCTCAAGCTCTGTCAGATTGGATGGAGAACGTCTGTGAACAGCAATTTTCAAGACTTGCCACAGATTCTCAGTTGGGTTTAGGTCTGGACTGTGACTGGGCCATTCTAACACATGAATATGCTTTGATGTAAACCTTTCCATTGTAGCTCTGGCTGGATGTTTCGGGCCGTTGTCCTGCTGGAGTCTTTTGCAGACTCTAAGATTGCCCGGTATTTGGCTCCATCCATCTTCCCATCAACACTGACCAGCTTCCCTGTCCCTGCTGAAGAAAAGCATCTCCACAACATGATGCCGCCACCATGTTTCACAGTGGGGATGGTGTGTTCAGGGTGATGTGCAGTGTTAGTTTTCCGCCACACATAGCATTTTGCTTTTAGTCCAAAAAGTTCAATTTTGGTCTCATCTGAGCAGAGCACCTTCTTCCACATGTTTGCTGTGTCCCCCCACATGGCTTCTCACCAACTGCAAACAGGACTTCTTATGGCTTTCTTTCACCAATGGCTTTCTTCTTTCCACTCTTCCATAAAGGGCAGATTTGTGGAGCGCACAACTAATAGTTGTCCTGTGGACAGATTCTCCCACCTGAGCTGTGGATCTCTGCAGCTCCTCCAGAGTTCCCATGGGCCTCTTGGCTGCTTCTCTGATGAATGCTCTCCTTGCCTGGCCGGTCAGTTTAGGTGGACGGCCATGTCTTGGTAGGGTTGCAGTTGTGCCATTCTCTTTCCATTTTCGGATGATGGATTGAACAGCTCCGTGAGATGTTCAAAGCTTGGGAAATTTTTTTTAAAACCTAATCCTGATTTAACTTCTCCCCAACTTTATCTCTGACCTGTCTGGTGTGTTTCTTGGCCTTCATGATGCTGTTTGTTCACTAAGATTCTCTAACAAACCTCTGAGGGCTTCACAGAACAGCTGTATTTATACTGAGATTAAATTACACACAGTTGGACTCTATTTACTAATTAGTTGACTTCTAAAGGCAAATGGTTCCACTAGATTTTAGTTAGGGGTATCAGAGTAAAGGGGGGTGAATACAAATGCACACCACACTTTTCACATATTTATTTGTAAAACATTTTGAAAACCATTTATAATTTTCCTTCCACTTCACAATTATGTGCCACTTTGTGTCGGTCTATCACATGAAATTCCAAAACAAAAAAAAAACATTTAAGTTTTTGGTTGTAACATGAAAAAATGTGAAAAATGTCAAGGGGTGTGAATACTTTTTCAAGGAAGTGAATAACTTAAGGTAATTTAACATACCAATAAGTCTAATCAGCAGCTAGAAATTGTATCCAGAAACTGCCAAAAAAATTAAAATGTCACTTTGCAACTATGTGAAAAGTGTAGGTGTACAAAACAGGACTACCCAGTGCTGGAACTACCCAGGGGTCTACCCAGAATTCTCATCCCCCAGCTCATGTATTGGGCTTACTGCAGAGGCGTAACTAGAACCTTCAGGGCCCAGGTGCAAGAAACCATGAAGGGACCCCTGGCCCTTCCCTTCTAGCCTGGGGCTCTTCCCACTGATCCTGGGGCCCTTTACTCTCATTGCGGGGCCCTTTATTATGGTCCTGCAGCGGGACCCTTTCACAAGTTGCCATCTTGTGGGCCTCCCCACGGTGGTGGAATGCCAGGGCCTGGGTTGAAAGTGTGACCTTTGCGATCCTGGAAGTTCACCCACTGGTGTCAGTAGTTTTTATTTTTTGGTATTTTAATTGTATTATTTTTTATCATTTTATTTTATTTTTTTTACAATGTGACTGACTATGACTCTGTCCATTCAGAAAAGGAAGGAGCTGGTAAATTACATATTTACCGACCCCTTCCTGGTTCTCTATTGTGACACATCCCCTGCAGCAGGAGAGGGGAGGGAACACAGTGGGGGGGGGGGAGCACAGTGAGGGGGGGCAGCACAGTAGGGGGGGGGGGGGACCAGGGGAGCACACAGGGGCCCGGACACAGCAGAACACAAGTGAACTGGATAGGAGGAGTGGCGGGCGCAGCATACAGAGGAACCAATCTCCTCCATTTTCCTCCTGCAGCTACAGAAGGAAAAAGGAGGACAGTGATTTCTCTACATGCTGCCCCCGCCGCCCCTCCTATCCAGGTGTACAGGGGAGCTGCACGGGTCCCCTGGAGCATGGGGCCCGGTTGCAATTGCAACCCCTGTAGTTACGCCCCTGGCTTACTGCCTTTCCCTGAGGTCTGCGGTAAAGTTTCAGGCATCCCCAGGTAGCAGAGGGCTAAAGTCTATTGTGTTTCACCATTGTTGAGGTCCACTTACATTTATTTACCAATCATCAGACTGTAGAAGGTGGACCACATGCTAAGAGTTGTTTTCCAAAGAACGCAGGGGAGTATTCCATTCCCATTAGTCATCATCAGCTATCTTTTATGCTCCTAGAATGTGGCAACTATAGTTGGTTTGTGAAATCTTTATCAAACACTTTAATAATCAACCTGTTTGTATGGCCAAGCCATAAAGGGAGTAGTTGTGGGTCTGGTTTATATGCTTGCGTGAAGAACAAAATGTTAAGGTAGAAAGTCTTGAGATGTTATGACTGAAGACCACCTGGGCTGAAGCCCATCAACACTTTCTCTGTGTGGGTCTACGGAACTCCTGTTGGATCATAATAAAGAAGATGTTAAGAGCTACAACAGGGTGATGCCTACTTTCTTGTTTGGAGTGTCTTGAGAGGCCCTGTTGGCATTGCAAGGACTGATTACATAGTTAGTGAGGTTGAAAAAAGACACCAGTCCATCCAGTTCAACCTATGATGTATGTGTGTGTTTGCTGTTAACCGTACATTGTATACCCCTGTATGTTGTACATTGTATACCCCTGTATGTTGTACATTGTATACCCCTGTATGTTGTACATTGTATACCCCTGTATGTTGTACATTGTATACCCCTGTATGTAGTACATTGTATACCCCTGTATGTTGTACATTGTATACCCCTGTATGTTGTGCATTGTATACCCCTCTATGCTGTACATTGTATACCCCTGTATGTTGTACATTGTATACCCCTGTATGTTGTACATTGTATACCCCTGTATGTTGTACATTGTATACCCCTGTATGTTGTGCATTGTATACCCCTGTATGTTGTACATTGTATACCCCTGTATGTAGTACATTGTATACCCCTCTATGTTGTACATTGTATACCCCTGTATGTTGTGCATTGTATACCCCTGTATGTTGTACATTGTATACCCCTGTATGTTGTGCATTGTATACCCCTCTATGCTGTACATTGTATACCCCTGTATGTTGTACATTGTATACCCCTGTATGTTGTACATTGTATACCCCTGTATGTTGTACATTGTATACCCCTGTATGTTGTGCATTGTATACCCCTGTATGTTGTACATTGTATACCCCTGTATGTAGTACATTGTATACCCCTCTATGTTGTACATTGTATACCCCTGTATGTTGTACATTGTATACCCCTGTATGTTGTACATTGTATACCCCTGTATGTTGTGCATTGTATACCCCTGTATGTTGTACATTGTATACCCCTGTATGTTGTACATTGTATACCCCTGTATGTTGTGCATTGTGTACCCCTGTATGTTGTGCATTGTATACCCCTGTATGTTGTGCATTGTATACCCCTGTATGTTGTACATTGTATACCCCTGTATGTTGTACATTGTATACCCCTGTATGTTGTACATTGTATACCCCTGTATGTTGTACATTGTATATCCCTGTATGTTGTACATTGTATACCCCTGTATGTTGTGGTCTTTAAGGTGCCCGTCTAATAGTTTTTTGAATCTATCGATGCTCCCTGCTGATACGACTGCTTGTGGAAGAGAATTCCACATCCTTACTGCTCTGACAGTGAAGAATCCCTTACGTATTTTAACCACTTTACCACCGGAGGATTTTGCTGTCCTACGTCCAGGCCACTTTTTGCGATTCGGCACTGTGCGACTTTAACTGACAATTGTGCGGTCATGCAACGCCGTACCCAAACAAAATTTGCGTCCTTTTTTTCCCACAAACAGAGCTTTTTTTTTGGTGGTATTTGATCACCTGTGCGATTTTTACTTTTTGCGCTATAAACAAAAAAATAGCGTACATTTTGAAAAAATAACAATATTTTTCACATTTTTTTATATCAAATTCCCCTCCAAAAAAATGTAAAAATCAAACTTTTTTAAAATTTTTGGCCAATTTGTTTTCTGCTACCTATGTTTGTTAAAAAAAAATCACAATAAGCGTATTTTGATTGGTTTGCGCAAAAGTTATTGCGTTTACTAACTAAAGGAAAGATTTCTGTCGTTTTTGGTGTTTTTTTTTTAACGAGTAATGGCGGCGATCTGCGATTTGTTTTGCGGGACTGCGACATTGCGGCGGACAGATCGGACCCTTGACTGACATTTTTGACACTTTTGGGGGTACCAGTGACATTACTACAGTAATCAGTGCTATACATATGCACTGTTACTGTAAAAATGACACTGGCAGGGAAGGGGTTAATTTTATTGGAGAGGGAGGGGTTAATGTATGCCTGGTGCTTACTGACATGTGTGGGGGGAGGTGACTGAGTGACACAGGGACAGATCGCAGATTGTTGAACCCTGCAATCTTTCCCTGCCTGTCACTTAGGAGATCTGCCCGCTTTGTTTACACATCAAAAGAAAGCTCTGTTTGTGGGAAAAAAAGGGCGTCAATTTCATTTGGGTACAGTGTGGCACGACCGCGCAATTGTCCATTAAAGTCACGCAGTGCCGAATCGCAAAATAGGGCCTGGTCAGGAAGGGGGTAAAATCTTCCGGGGCTTAAAATCCACAGGTGTTTATATAGAGATATTTTTGGATGGTTTATATAGATTTTCCCCACTTTTAGGCAAAACAGCTTCTAGTCTTCCGGGAAGCCTTTCCACAAGATTTTTGAAAGGTGTCTGTGTAGGGATGATCGAACTTTTGAAAAGTTCGATTCGGCCAGAACACCCGAACTTCCCGAAAGTTCGGGTCCGGATTCCAGAACCCCATTGAAATCAATAGGACCCGAACTTCGGTAATCAAAAAACACCATTTTGAAGCCCTAAAACCCAATAAATGCCCCTAAAAAGTGCCTAGGGTTCTGGGTCATGCCCCAGGGACTATTAATCACACAAAAAAAAGTTTTTAAAAATTGTCGTTTTTTGATAGAGAGCCAATTATTGAAAAAATTATTGAAAAAAAAAAAAAAGAGATTTCTTTGGATTTAGTGTCTGGGGGTTTTAAAAGGTGTACCTGTGAAGTTTCTGCTCTGTAGCATGTCCAGAACCAGAAAAAAAGATAATTTTTCTTAGAATTTTTAGTAGAGCAGGGATGTGGTTTCGCTCCTTTCACACCTGGGCGTTTTTGTTGCAGGCGTTTATTGGGCATTTTTTGGGCGTCTTTGGAGGCAGGCATGACATCTGAACTTCTGTATAGGGGTATATATACACACACACATATATATATACATATATATATATACCCCTATACAGAAGTTCAGATGTCATGCCTGCCTCCAAAGACGTCCACAAAAAAGCCTAATAAACGCCTGAAACAAAAACGCCCAGTTGTGAAAGGAGCGGAGCCACTACCCTGCTCTACTGCAATTCTAAGAAAAATTATCTTTTTCTCTGACGGTCACCCTGACATGGATGAGTTCGGTCACCCTGGCATAGCAGTCAGAGTCAGTTCACCCTAAACTACATTATGGTTACCCTGACACTTAACACTTTCCCTACAGAACCTATATTTTTGAATCTAACTATAGTGGTATATAGTACCCTAACTACACTAGATATCCCTTTCCTCACACTAATAATTGCTAAATGACACTTTTGCAGCAGGAGTAACAGAACTGCTTCCACTCTCTTCCACATCCCTGTATTACAGTGCTAGAGGTTAGGCGGGGGTATGCTATATACTGGGGGGCGTATTCACTACTGATTGGCCTCTGGACCCCCTAGTCACTGCAATCACATTCCTAGCAGACTCCTGCCCCTGAATTGGCTTTTCCTGACGTTTCTGGTCCAATCATGGGCTTTTAAAGCCCAGTTCCTGTCCCATTGCATTTTGGGCGGTTCTGGTGCTGAATTCCAAACTTTTACCGCAAAAAGTTCGGAATTCGGCCGAATTTCAAACAGCCAATGTTCGGGTCGAACCGATGGTCAACCTGAACCGTTCGATCATCCCTAGTCTGTGGGAATTTGTGCGCATTCAACCAAAAGAGCATTTTTTAGGTCCGGGACTGATGGTGGATACACAGGGTTCCTTGAAATCTATTCAGAACATGCAGTGTAACAATGTAACATGTAACAATTCCATATTAAACAATATATTTTTTTTTATGCAGAGTCGGTGTTCTGCTGCCATAATTCTTCTCTCTTTGGGTTGTCCCATCCTTTGGATTTGTGGCACGGGGACATTTATAAGGAAATGTGGGATGGCTGTAGATATTTTATGGGTTAAGAGAGGACTTCAATGTGCATTATCATGTGAAAGTGCCAATGGCAGTGTCATGGTAATGTCTGCTTGTTGTCAGGTCCCTCAGGTATGCGGAGGACACTCGTAAATATCTCCATATAATGCAGAGATTATACTGGGCCAGGGTGGTCTCCACACTCATAAATGTCCCTCTCCTATCAAGAAGGACCCCTACCGGCCTTTATCCGCAAACCCAAGATATTAACCTCTTCACCCCCAGAACTGCTTCACTTTCAGAACTGAGGGGACAGTTACCGCCTAACCCCCCAATTATTGAGGGGACAGTTACCGCCTAACCCCCCAATTACTGAGGGGACAGTTACCGCCTAGCCCCCCAATTACTGAGGGGACATTTACCTCTTCACTCCCAAGAACTAAGGGAACATTTATCATTTTACCCTCAGAACTAAGGGGACAATTACCACTTCACCTACAGAACTTGGAAGACATTTACCCCTTTTGCTACCAGAACTAAGGGGACAGTTACACCTTCACCTCCCAGAACTAAGGGGACAGTTGACACTTCACCCTCAGAACTAAGGGGACATTTACACCTTCACCCCCCCCCAGAACTAAGGGGACAGGTGACACTTTACCCTCAGAACTAAGGGGGCATTTACACCTTCACCCTCCAGAACTAAGGGGACCGTTGCCACTTCACGCTCAGAACTAAGGGGACATTTACACCTTCACCCCCCCCAGAACTAAGGGGACAGTTGACACTTCACCCTCAGAACTAAGGGGACATTTACACCTTCACCCCCCAGAACTAAGGGGACAGTTGACACTTCACCCTCAGAACTAAGGGGGTATTTACACCTTCACCCTCCAGAACTAAGGGGACCGTTGCCACTTCACCCTCAGAACTAAGGGGACAGTTACCCCTTCACCTACAGAACTTGGGAGACATTTACCCCTTTTGCTCCCAGAACTAAGGGGACATTTACACCTTCACCCCCCAGAACTAGGGGGACAGTTACCACTTCACCCTAAAAACTTAGGGGATATTAATGGATTAGGACCCCAGAACCGAAGAGACAGTTAACCCTTCACCCTCAGAATTAAGGGGACATTTACCTCTTCACCCCTTGTACTGAGGGGATATTTTACACTTTCCCCCTAGAACTAAGGGGACAGTTGACACCTCACCCTCAGAACTAAGGGGGCATTTACACCTTCACCCCCCAGAACTAAGGGGACCGTTGCCACTTTACCCTCAGAACTAAGGGGACAGTTACTACTTCACCTACAGAACTTGGGAGACATGCACCCCTTTTGCTCCCAGAACTAAGGGGACATTTACACCTTCACCCCCCAGAACTAGGGGGACAGTTACCACTTCACCCTAAAAACGTAGGGGGATATTAATGGATTAGGACCCCAGAACTGAAGAGACAGTTAGGGGGTATATTAATGGATTAGGACCCCAGAACTGAAGAGACAGTTAACCCTTCACCCTCAGAATTAAGGGGACATTTACCTCTTCACCCCTTGTACTGAGGGGACATTTACACTCCCCCCCCCCTAGAACTAAGGGGACAGTTGACACTTCACCCCCAGAACTAAGGGGGCATTTACACCTTCACCCCCCAGAACTAAGAGGACCGTTGCCACTTCACCCCCAGAACTAAAGGGACAGTTGCCACTTCACCTACAGAACTTGGGAGACATTTACCCCTTTTGCTCCCAGAACTAAGGGGACATTTACACCTTCACCCCCCAGAACTAGGGGGACAGTTACCACTTCACCCTAAAAACTTAGGGGATATTAATGGATTAGGACCCCAGAACTGAAGAGACAGTTAAACCTACACCCTCAGAATTAAGGGGAAATTTACCTCTTCACTCCTTGTACTTAGGGAACATTTACCCCTTCACCCCGAGGACTGAGGAGGGAATTCACCCCTTCACCCTGATGGGCCCTGACTTCTATAGCTACAGGTCTATAGAGATACCAAACAAAGTTCCCAGAATAAATTGGAGGCCATTTTTTCTGCAGTAGGAAAAATGAGTGGTGAGGTTCACCTACCATCTGTAGTGGCATCTTGTGTGCTGCCTTCTGCTTGGTGAGATATTCTGCAGGGCATGGGGGAGGGAAGCTTGGAAACTATGCATTAACTCCTTCATCTTCAGGCCTCTGCATGGCTGTCTTTATCCTACCACTCAGTGTGAAGAGCGGTAAGGCACAGCAACCAAAAAATGCTCGATTTCATTCATTCACTTTCTGCTGAGATCAAATCTGCTGTCGTCCCAAAGAAATGAGAAGACTTTCTGCTTACGGGATCCTGTTTCAAGCTGAATAGAGAATACGGTGTGGGGTGTCCATTGTACAATGCTGGAGGAGGAATGACACTGGGGCAATAGATAAAGATGAGAGTCAATGAATCAGACTGATGCAGCTCAGTGATTCGTACCTGTATAGAGATGATACCCCAGATACAGGTGTACAGAGAGGCCTGTAGACAAGCAGATGGTCTTTTGCCCCCCCCCCGCCCCCCGGCATTCAAGGACACCGGCTCCCAGGAATGTCCATTATCTTGTCTCTCCTCATGTTATCGCCCCTATACTGGAATTCACTACATGACCAGAGACAGATATTTACAGCACAGTAAACGTGGCAAATTTACTTTAAGGTGACCCCATCAGAAAAATCAAGAAGATGCCTGCTAAAGAAGTCAGTTCTCACTTGTCCCACTATCTGTCTTGCTGAATACCACTCCATTAAAGAGGAATCATTCATTGAGTTTATTAAGAAACTGACACTTCCTGGAGTGTCAACTCCTTGTGTTCCTCCCACTGGCCACCACATCATAGAAGAATGACAGCAGAAAAAGACCAAGTGGTCTTGAGTCTGACCCATTTATTTAGTTTTTAACCTTTTTATTAGTGTATACTCTTAGTTTAAATCCACTTACTGTTGACTGACTCACTACCTTTGCTGGAAGTCTGTTCCATGCATCCACTACACTTTTAATAAAATAACACTTAGTAAGATTAGTTTCGAACTTTCCTCCAGTTAGTTTGAGGTCAAGTTGAGCCTGGAATTTTACTTTGTTGTTGTTTGACATGCGTTGCACTTCCATGTGCTCCTTGCTGTTAAGGCCAGTTATAGGTTGGGGCAGTTGCCATTTGTTTGTAGTTTGAGGTCATCTCCCCGTGTTCTAAATCTTGGCTTCATAATGAAAATACTGTCCTCCTGAAGCTTATTCGCCCATGCTATGTATTTAAAAGTTTCAGTCACGCCCCCCCCCCCCCTTTCCTTAGGGCTGCACATATTTAAAAGGAAATTCACCCTACCTTACCCCCAGAAGACACAAATCCCTTACACCTGACCCTCTCATACTTACTGCACCATGGAGTCCAGCATTGTCTTGCTTAAAGCAGAAGTTCTCGCTTAGCCGCTCTTCTCCAATGCCACCACCAGCAGCCATCAACGAGTCTAGAGATGGGCAGAGATGGGCAACGAAAATGTGTTACTACTGTGTCCTTGTTAGGTGGTGCAGGCAGTGTGGCAGTTAAGTAATTTATTTTAATGAGGTTGCCAGCAAAAATGCCTGGAATAAAACTGTAACGTGTTTCACTATTCTGCCATGGCCGATCCAACAACAGCCAGGAAGGAGACGGATGTCACATAACGGCAGCTTGATTCGGTTCTGAGCACCTTTCTCAAACAGGGAGTGGCAAGAAGAATGCAGAAGCTGACACCCAACCCCGCCCTCCCCCTGCATTACTCTTACCATCGCTTGTTTGGGGAAGGTGCTCAGAGCCGGGACAACCTGCCATTATGCAGCATCCTTCTCCTTCCTGGCTGTTGTCAGAATGGCCATGGTAGTAGGGTAGGAGAGCAGATTGGGACTCACAGCAAGAGTTAGAAAGCACCAAGCAACACCTAGTATTTTATGTATATAGGGGAGTCCTCAGGTATCCTGCCCCCCTTTCACATCAGCGTCCTCAGTTCCCCCATCTGCCACATCATAGTCCTCAGTTCCCCCCTCTACCACATCAGAGTCCTCAGTCATCCCTGCTTTTACATCAGAGACCTCAGTTCCACCCTCTACCACATCAGAGTCCTCAGTTCCCTCCTCCACCACATCAGAGTCCGCAGTCACCCCCCTTTTATATCAGAGACCTCAGTTCCACCCTCTACCACATCTGGGTCCTCAGTCACTCCCCTTTTTCATCAAAGACCTCAGTTCCACCCTCTACCACATCAGAGTCCTCAGTTCCCCCATCTACCACATCATAGTCCTCAGTTCCCCCCTCTACCACATCAGAGTCCTCAGTCATCCCTGCTTTTACATTAGAGACCTCAGTTCCACCTTCTACCACATCAGAGTCCTCAATTCCCTCCTCCACCACATCAGAGTCCGCAGTCACCCCCCTTTTATATCAGAGACCTCAGTTCCACCCTCTACCACATCTGAGGCCTCAGTTACTCCCCTTTTTCATCAAAGACCTCAGTTCCACCCTCTACCACGTGAGAGTCCTCAGTCGTCTCCCTTTCACATCAGAGTCCTCAGCTCCCCCTCATCTACCACATCAGAGTCATCAGGCATTATTCCCTTCACATAACAGACTTCAGTCAACTCCTTTCATATCATAGTCTTAAATTCACCCTTCACATCACAGCGCTCAGCCCCTGCCCACTAGTTTATATTAGATATAAGAAACCTAATTTTCCTCTCCCTTCTTCCATCCACATCAGAGTCCTCAGTCCCCCCTTTCCACTTTTTTACATCAGGCCTCTAACCGCATTTTACAAGATATTTTTTAGCCAAATAAACTGACTATAATATTGCACATTATATGAGTCCTATCTTACACAAGAACAGCAATTGGTGACTGTTGGGTGCAGGGCTGGGACAAGGGGTGGACAGGAGGAGTGGCTGCCCTGGGTGGAGTGGTATCATGGGAGGGGGGCGCACCACAAGGAGGTGGGGGGGGGATTTGTGTTGGGAGGGAGAATTTGAGGGAAATTTGGGGAGGTGTGCTAGGAGTAGGGATTTGTGTTGGAAGGGGGATGCAGAAAGATGATTTGTGTTAGGAGGGGAATTTTGGTAATATGGTAGGGGATGCGTGCTAGGAGGAATTTTTTTTCTGTGGGGGGGGGGGGGGGGTGGAATCTATGCTAGCAGGGAGGATTGGGGGTATTTGTGCTAGGAGGGGAAATTAGGTGGGGGTGGGTCTAGAATAGGGTATAGGGAAAATTTGTGCTGGGAGGAGGATTTGGAGTGGGAGGAGAGGCTTTGTGCTCAGAGGGGAAATTTGAGGGGTAGAGGATTTGTACTAGATTGAAATAATTATTTTTTTTGGTGGGGCATATGGGGAATGAGAGGATTTAAGCTGTGGGGTTTTGGGGGGCAAAGATTCATCCTGGAAAGGGGATTTCAGCAGGGGTGGATTTGTACTGGGAAAGTGAGGAGAATTTGAGGGGGCGACAGGGGATAAGAATCATTTTAGGAAGGGACATTTGGGGAGGTGTGCAAGGAGTAGTGATTTGGGGGGGGATTTGTGCTGGAAAGGGGATGCAGAAAGAAGGTTTGTGTTAGGAGGAGGAATTTTGGGGGTGTTTGTGCTAGAAAAGGTAATATGGTAGGGGATGTGTGCTAGGAGGGAATTTTTTTCTGAGGGGGGTGGAATCTATGCTAGCAGGGAGGATTGGGGGTTTTTGTGCTAGGAGGGGAAATTAGGGGGGTGGGAGGGGTCTAGCATGGGGTATTGGGGGAAATTTGTGCTGGTAGAAGGATTTGGAGTGGGAGGAGAGGCTTTGTGCTCAGAGGGGAAGTTTGAGGGGTAGAGGATTTGTACTATTTTTTTTTTTTTTTGGTAGGGGCATATGGGGGAATGAGAGGATTTAAGCTGGGAGTTTTGGGGGGGGGGCAAAGATTCATGCTGGGAAGGGGATTTCAGCAGGGGTAGATTTGTACCGGGAGAAGGGGAAATTTTTGCCTAGGGGGTAAGCATCCAGATTAGTACTCAATTTTGGGGGGGGGGGGTGGGAGGTAGGGGATTTTTGCTGACAAATGATGCTTATACTGTACGTCTTGGGGGGGGGGGGGCGCAGATTGACATGTTCGCCCTGGGCTCTAGATGACTTTGTCCCAGCACTGGTTGGGTGCACAGTAGAGAGTGGTTCAAGGCACTGGTCAGTTTTTACCTTGTGGTTAATGAATCTTATATGATGCTTTATTGGGGGGTCTTTCCTCCCCCTCTTCTCTGTCTGTTTATCTGACCCTCAGAGACGGTGGGAGGATAGTTAAGAACACACAAGGGGGGTAGGGAAAGTGACTGAGGTGTGGAGAGGAATTCCAGGCCAGGTTTAGAAAGGAATCACTTTAATTATCCCAGCCTGATTAATGACAACAGCCATGGGAAACCTCACACCGGCCACCTACCGGCCACAGCCAAAGACTGCCCATGGGGGACCATTGTGATGGAGAGTTTATTCAGCTTCTTCCCCGACGCCTTGCCGCAAATCCTTTTATAGGGGAAGACAAAATGAAAGTGTGTTTGGGCTGAGATGATGAAGTGATGGTGGCGGCCAGGATTACAGATCAATAAATCATGCGTTGGAAGCCGCCATCGCTTATACCTGAGAGACTGAAATCAGAAACACATGGCGGCACAACCTAAATTATGGGTTTTAAGGGACCCGGTCACCAACAAAACGCACAGAAATATTAAGTATTTTTTTTTTTTATCCAAAAAAAAAACTTTTATTGGTGACATACAGCCCAAAAAAACATTAGCCAACCGCATACTCAGCATAGTATACAGAAACAGTTCAGGTAAGTGCCAGCAGTGACCACATATTGAGCACTACAGAAAACAAACATCTTAAATAAAATAAGACATACGTACACAGGAAGATTACATGACCATAACAGCATAACAGGGGAGGACTGGGCCAGGGGACAGGGGGGCAATTGCCCCCCTGGGCCGCTCTGATTTCCTGTAAAAAGGCTGCACTGCTTCTGCCACAGACATGACTAAAGGATTCCTGGTGAAGAGAAGTAAAAAGTCCCCACTGCTGATCTACTGAGTGCGGGATGAAGACAAGGACAGAGCGCAGGCCTCCCCCCCCCCAGCATGGTTGGTGTAAACTGTGTCTGAGCAGAGGCCGGTTCCATGCCCCACTGGAGAATCTCCTCCCCTGGCCATCCCCAACTGAGCTGTCCCAGCTTCCCCCAACCACCCCCTGCTGGCCAGGTTGGGAACCCGGATTCAGCCGGTGAGTAGAGAGTACCTGGAGCAGGGCTTCAGCCTGGAATGGGGGTCAGGAGGAGGACGGGAAGAGGGAGAGTGGGAGGGGAGTCATTGCACCATGGGCCTCTGGTTTGTACTTGCTCCCTGGGCCAAAAGTTGCCAGTCTGCCCCTGACAGCATTATACTCCTAAACGAATCAAGGTAAATTTTCAACTGGCATTAAGTCCAAGAAGCCTATCCATGACCAGATCTTCTGGAGAAAGCCCAGGTACAGCTAGATAAGGGTCCCGGAGTTTCTCATACTTGCCCAGGAACCCCCTATGCTGGTAAATTATCTTTTCCTCCTAATTGCATTACCTACAGCAGAAATCCACTCCCTAACCGTAGGAGGGCTCTCCGACTTCCAATGTGACATTATTGGTTTGCGAGCCAAAAATAAAGCCCGGACAATAGCCTCTCTGGTGTGATTCTCCCAGCCAAATTAATCTAATAGGTTTAACAAGCAGGGTTTAGGATCCAAAGGGAATGCCACTTGAAATATTCTATTCAGAGTATCCACCTCTTCCCTCCAATATGAGTGCAGTTTTGGGGCACCTCCACAATAGGTGGACCAAATCACCATGGTCCCATTAACACCTAGTGCACATCGGTGTAGATAATAGTCCCATAGTGTGCAATCTATGGATATAGAGATGGATATAGAGCTGCGTCCGTCTCTGGTGAACATTTAGGGAGCAAGTGGTTACGGCTTGGAGAGCATCCTCCCATTGGTCTCCAATGAGCTGGCCAACTTTCCCACTTAGCTAATACTCGTAGGAGTGTTTTTTCATAAATGACTGAAGTAGCATAGCAAAACATTGTGATATGAAACCCTTAGAGGTTATGGCCTCTTTAACCAAATTAAATAGGGGTGTTGGAGACACAGACCAGTCGTAAATTCTACTCTGAGCCGCTATGGCATGCCATAGAAGGTGGCAGACCATACACCTCCAGCAAAGCTTCAAAGGAGAGCAGAACTCCATTATAAAAAAATTGCCACAGATACACAACGCCAAATCTCTTCCATACTGCACCCAGGGCCGGTGCTAGACTATTTTGCGCCCTAGGCAAGACCAGCTACTTACACCCCCTTTAACCCTACACTCCCTTTCCTGTATACACTGCCCTCTTTAATCCTACACCCCTCTTCCTCTACCCATTGCCCTCCTTTAACCCTACACCTCCCTTCCTGAACACACTGCCCCCCCTACACTCCCTTTCCTGTATACACTGCCCTCTTTAATCCTACACCCCTCTTCCTCCACACAGTGCCCCCCTTTAACGCTACACCCTCTTCCTGCACACACTGCCTTCCTTTAATGCTTCACCCCCTTTAACCCTACACCCCCCTTCCTATACACACTGCCCTCCTTTTAACCCTACACAACCCTCCCTTTACACACTGCCCCCCTTTCTAGAGGTGACATCCACTGGGGATAAGGAGGTGACAGGTGAGGAATGTGGCACTGGCCATAGCTGCGCCTAGGTGGCAGTGCACCCTAGGCGGCTGCCTAGTTTGCCTAGTGGTAGCACCGGCCCTGACTGCACCATGTTGTAGTTTAGCTAATTTGAGGTAGGTGGGGATGCCATTAGACTCTGTAATGCCTGCCACCCCCTGAAGGCACCTGGCTTTATTCCATCCTTTCTAGATAAGATTATATGTTGGGAAGGTTTATGTGGTTTACCAAAAGCCTTAGCTTCCAGAGCCACCGGAATGGAGCCACCCCTTACCGTGTATAGCATTCCTGCTTCAGAAGAACTATGCCCCGAATCCCCTTGAGCTACACTTCCATGTAATGTACCTATCGGGTGCTGCAGTTGCGAAGCCAGGAAGTATAACCAGGGATTCGGCAACGTCAAACCACCCTCATCTTTAGGATGTTGCAGATATTCTAGTTTTATTCTAGGGGGGCGATATTTCCAGATTTGAGTACGAAATATGGTATTGACTATCCTAAAAGTCTTTTATAGGAACCATCAACAGGGAATTATGAGGGAAATACAGCAGTTGGGGCATAAGGAATCATCTTAACATAGGCATGCGCAGGGGGTGTGCCAGGTGTGCCTGGGCACACCCTTATCACTACGCTGCAGGATGGAGAGTGGGGAAAGGGGCTAGTAAATATGTAATTTACTGGTGCCTTCTTTTTCCAAATGAACATTGTGAACACAACTAGGTTTACTATGCTTCAGTTGGTGAGTGAACAGGAAGCCGCTCAGCACAGAGCACTTCTCATTCATTCCCTGTGCAGTGCAGCTGAGGCTGCAGAGAAAGGCGTGTGTGTTTGAGCTTTGGGGTGCACACCCTAATGCAATGGGCTGCGCACACCTATTGGGCTGCGCACACCTATGCGTCTTAATGAGATTTACCTTGCCAGCCACCGACAGACAAAGAGGATTCCACATTTTTTTGTGATCGCAAAATCTTTGAAGTTATTCTGGACGGGGCCCCGTGATTTTTAACAGCAGCCCTGGTTGCAATTGATGCTCAGATTTGGAAAAACTCGATCTATGGCTATGCTAGACCCCGTTTCATTTCTTGTTTCAAGAAATTTCAAGAACTTATTTTTATATAACTAGTAACGGGTACGGCGGCTGCGATGGCCCCTGGGGACCCGGCGATCACTGCAGGAATAGGGCCAGGGACTATTCATAGGATTCAGATATAATGGGCAGACTCGATGGGCCAAATGGTTCTTATCTGCCGACACATTCTATGTTTCTATGCAGGGACTGACAGAAGGCGGTGTGCCATTGTAAACACGGCACACCGCTCATCTGTCACTGATTGAAACAGGGCTCCTGTGTTCCTGTTATTTCCGAACAGAGGAGCCCTGTTTCCATCCACCAAGCCCATCCCCCACACAGTTAGAAAGCACCCCCTAGGTCAGTGATGGTTAACCTTGGCACCCCAGATGTTTTGGAACTACATTTCCCATGATGCTCAACTACATTGCAGAGTGCATGAGCATCATGGGAAATGTAGTTCCAAAACATCTGGGGTGCCAAGGTTCGCCATCACTGCCCTAGGTACACATTTAACCCTTTGACTCCCCCCCCCCCCCCAGTGTTAACCCCTTCCCTGCCAGTGTCATTATTACAGTGACAGTGCATATTTTTAGCACTGATTACTGTAGTAATGTCACTGGTCCCCCCAAAAGTGTCAGTTAGGGGTCCGATCTGTCCGCCGCAATGTCGCAGTCCCGCTAAAAATCGCTGATTGCCGCCATTACTAGTAAAAAAATAAATAAATAAATAAAAATGACATAAATATTTCCCGTAGTTTGTAGACGCGATAACTTTTGCGCAAACCAATCAAAATACGCTTATTGTGATTTTTTTTTTTAACCAAAAATATGTAGCAGAATACAAATTGGCCTAAAATGATGAAAAAATGAAATTTTTAAATCTTTTTTATTGGGAATGTTATATAGCAGAAAGTGAAAAATACTACTTTTTTTTTTTTTTTTCAAAATTGTCACACTTTTTTGTTTAAAGCGCACAATCAAAAAACCGCAGAGGTGATCAAATACCATCAAAAGAAAGCCCTGTTTGCAGGAAAAAAAAGACGTCAATTTTATTTAGGTACAGCGTCGCACGACCGCGCAGTTGTCAGTTAAAGTAACGCAGTGCCAATCACAAAAAAATGGCCTGGTCATTAAGGGGGTAAAACCTTCCGGTCCAGAAGTGGTTAATATTTGATTAAATAGGGCAGTGCCGGGACAAGGGGTGGGCAGGAGGGGAGGTTGCCCTGGGCGCTATGGTTTATTGCAGGGAGGGGGCGCCTTGACCCTAAATCTAAGGGAAGGGGGGTGCAGCATGGCATCCTTGCCCTGGGTGCTGGATGACCTTGGGGGAGTCAACTTTATATAGCTGGCAGGGAGAACACCCATCATAAAATCATGTAACTCCTGGTGCCGGTGCAGCTTTTGGCTGTGTTCACGATTGTCTGACACAGATCAGCCCCCTGCTGCAGCCTCTCCCCCTGGGATTTGCTATAAAGTTACAATGTTGCAGACTGATCACTGGGTAACTTTTTTTTTTGTAATTGAAGGTTTATAAGAAACAATTGTTATTTCATGATACAGTGATTGAAGAATGCAGAGTTCCAGTCCTGAGAATGGCCCCTGTCTCCCCTATTATCCCCACCATAAAAGTCTGATTGTAGTTTAAGGGAAAAGGGCGATCTCTTTGTTTCCACGTGAAAAGAGCGCTTGGATACAGTCCTGTGTTCACGTCCCCCCGCTCTCCCATCACATTAACATTCAATGCAAGGTGACTCTCCATTGACGTCTCCTCTGTTTACCTTCCCGAGCTGCAACCCTAAAAATATTCAATACCGACCCAATACACAGGAAACAATGGAACGCAGAATAAAGAGGCCAATCAGGAGCCGAGAATGGCATTACAAAAATGAAGTACTTCTAGAGAATGTCCTATGTTAGCAGACAACAGAGTCTGACTCTTTATACACAATTAGGAAGGGTTTTCTTTATCTCTTGGATTACGTTGATTGAACTTTATTCATTATTTCACTCCGTGTACAACAACTAGAATCCATCGCTGATTTCTCTATTCACCTCTCCCTCTTCTTCATTACCGGGCATTTCACCCCCTTCCTGCCCAGGCCAATCCTCAGCTTTCAGCGCTCTCACACTTTGAATGACAATTGAGCGGTCATGCAACACTGTACCCATATTACATTTTTATAATTTTTTTTTTCACACAAATAGAGCTTTCTTTTGCGGGTATTTAATCGCCCCTGGATTTTTTTATTTCTTACAAAAAAAAGAAAGAAAAAAGACAAAAAAAAAAAGTTTTTCTTATTTTTTGAAAATAAGTAATTTTTCTCCTTCACTGAAGGGCACAGATAGGCTGCACTGATGAGGAGGTGCTAATATGCCGCACCAACGGCACTGATAGGTGGCACTCATAGGCGGCACTGATGAGCACTGATAGGTGGCACTGATGGGCACTGATAGGTGGCACTAATGGGCACTGATAGGTTGCACTGACGGGCACTGATGGGCAGCACTGATGAGCACCTACGGGCGGCACTGATGAGGTGGCACTTATGGGCACTGATGAGATGGCACTGATGGAGGTGCTAATATGCCACATTAATGGGCACTGATAGGCAGCACTGATGAGCACTGATAGGTAGCACTGATGGGCACTGATAGGCAGCACTGATGGGCACTGATAGGTGGCACTAATGGGCACTGATAGGCGGTACTGATGGGCACTGAGGGGTGGCACTGATGAGCGGCACTGAGGATCACCTACGGGCGGCACTGATGGGCAGCACAGATGAGCAGGCAGTGACTGGCAACACTATGGGCACTGATTTCGGGCACTGTTTTTAGCTTTTCTGTAATCAGGGCACTGATGATCAGTGTCCTGATTACCTTTTCTAGGTTCCCCTATGAGGAGGAGCTGCTGATCATCTCTCCCCGCCACACACTCTGACAGTGTGAGGCGAGGAGAGCTGATAAATGGCACTTCCTCATTTACATGTGACCGGCTGTGATTGGACACAGCCAATCACATGGGTAAAGAGCCAAGCCATTGGCTTTTTACCAAGATCAGGTTGCGCTGTGTCTCAGCAACATGGCGCGTCCAAGATCGCCGCACTGCGCGCCCCCACGTGTGTGCGAGAGAGGCCGTTCTGGTGCGCCGTTATATGTGGATGAGCGGGAAGTGGTTAAAGATTGCTATGTACAATTTGATATACAGTATGTAATTTACCAGCTCCTTCCTTTTCTGAATGGACAGAGTCATAGTCAGTGACATTTCAAAAAAATAAAACAAAAATGATAAAAAAGAATACAATTAAAATACCAAAAATAAAAACTACTGACACCAGTGGGTGAACTTCCAGGATCACAAAGTTCACACTAGCGACCGGGCCCTGGCATTCCAACACGGTGGGGAGGCCCCAAGATGGCAGGAAGGGGGCCAACTGCAGAACTTGTGAAAGGGACGCGCTGCCGGACCGTAATAAAGGGCCCCACAATGAGAGTAAAGGGCCCCAGGATCAGTGGGAAGAGCCCCAGGCTTGAAGAGAAGGGCCCCGGCCAGGGGTCCGGGGGGCCCTTCATGGTTTCTTGCACCGAGGCCCTGAAGGTTCTAGTTACATGGCATAGCATGTAAAATTTACGTTGATGCCCGCATTACCGCAACATAAAAGAGTAATTCGGCCCATCCAGATTAGGGAGTAGAGGGAAGATCAGGCTGCTTATTCATTCCTAACGGCACCACAACACACATTGTCAATGAATGTATTTTATCCAAATGCATCCTGTGAGCTGAGCGGAAAAAAAAATCAGATTCCTCCAATCACATCAAACTGCGTGGATGGGCCAATTGAACATGCCGGCTATTGTATTCCGACAGCCGACCCCAGCTGCAATTTTCCTTGCGGCTCCTCGATCCACTTTTGCCAAGACTTTTTGTTGAACTACCATGAATCGGTCCAACTTGAAGCCTTTGGGGTTTAGGGAGTACGATTTGGCTTTGGGAATACGGTTAGGTTTCAAAAGTTAATTGTTGCCTGGAGACAGTTGTCACCGGGGGAATTTGAGGGGTGAATATTTCCAGCGGAGACACAATGCAATTGTGTCCAATAAGCCCAATGATCAGGGAAAGGCATCGGAGGAGGAGGACCCCGGTGGGGCTTCCTAAAATGTGTTCCTGGAATAATAAAGTTTTACAAGTGTCGGACATTCCGATGTGCTGTCAATTGTCCTCTGTATATGAGGACTTATAAAGAAGATGAATCCCCCCAGTGGGGACACAGACAGTATTAAAAAATGAATAGGGGTTCTAACCCTTCTACACTCTATCCAAAAACTTTAAAAATGTTTTGGGTGTACAAACACTTCAACCCAGAAGGAACACAGGGAACTTTGAGGAATGGAGGACAACTGCTGAAAGTTATCTTCTGGATATAAAGACTTATAGAGAGGATGAATCCCCCCAGTGGGGACACAGACAGTATTAAAAAATGAATTAGGGGTTCTAACCCTTCTACACTCTATCCAAAAACCTTAACCAGTTCTGGACCGGAAAGGTTTCCCTCTTAAAGCGGAGTTCCAGTCTCCTAGCCAACATTGCATTAATAGCATTGGAGAGATCGTTGTAATTCCTGATAAGCATAATGGAAAATGTTGCCCATCTACTTACAAACTCCTTTATTTTATTTTGCCCCCTCGATTCTGGCTGCGGACATGCAAGATTTGGGCAGCTAAAGCCGGCCTGGCTTCATTTACTGGATTTCGTGCAGCTGGTTACCCAGCATGCACCGCCGGATCTTGCGCCTGCGCAGTAACAACACTGCGGCGCGCTTTGTGTAATTGCATTAGACGCCTGAAGACTTCTGGGATTGATGACATAGATATACCAGGAGTCAATGGGCCTGGTTGATGACGTAATCGCTTAGGCAGCTGCGACCGGAAGTCGCGGGGTACACTACTAAAAAAAAAGGTACTTTCTGCAGAAATTTCAACACATCAATATCCAAACCTTAATCCACTAGCGATCTACACTACAATGTGATCTACAAAGACCTGTGATCCTATACTGTATAGCAGGATCATAGGCGCTCTGTGATCATTTCAGGGAGAAGAACGGTCAGTTGTGCTTACAACAACTCTCTCTCAGCGGGGAGCGATCGTGGGTGGCCGGCGGCAATCAGTGCCGCCAGCCCCATGCATTGGCATCCCCGCTGCCTAGTGTGCTCGCCCCCTAGCACCATGTGCGCGGCCGACATAGTCCTACCTCGGTTAGCACAGGAGGGGCTGCCTGCCGCAGTAAAACTTTGGCAGGCCGGCGGGTGGTCCGGAACTGGTTCCAAAATTTTGGCTGTACAAACACTTCAAACCTGAAGGAACACAAGGAACTTTGAGGAATGGAGGACAACTGTTGCAAAATGTCTTCTGGATAAGACTTATAATAGAGAAGATAAATTTCCCCCAGTGGGGACACAGATAGCAAAAAAACTTGATAGGGGTTCTAACCCTCCCACACTCTATCCATATCTTTAGAAAAATGTTGGCTATACAAACACTTCAACCTTAAGGCTGGGCTCACACTATTGCGAATTAGATGCGGGTTTCTCAGCATCCGATTTGCATGTCAGAAGATAGCGACCGACTCTCCATGGAGCCGGTTCACATATCTCCAGGGCGGCTCCGATGTGAATTGCACAGGAGTCCTGTGTGTCTTCTAGTCCGTTTCAGGTCCGAATTCAGCCAAAAATTCGGACTGAAATCAGACCTGAAACGGTGAACAGGGACGCCCGGACCCCTGCTGTGCACAGCTTCATGCGGCAGCGTAAACCCAGCCTGAAGGAACTTTGAGGAACATATCCGGAGGAACAATTGCTGCCAGTTGTCCTCTGGATATGAGGACTTATAGAGAAGACAAATCTCCCCAGTTGGGACACAAATAGAAATAAAACTTGATAGGGGTTCTAATCCTTCCACACTCTAGCTCAGTGATGGCGAACCTTGGCACCCCAGATGTTTTGGAACTACAGTTCCCATGATGCTCAGCTACACTGCATCATTGGAAATGTAGTTCCAAAACATCTGGGGTGCCAAGGTTCGCCATCATTGCCTAGCTCTACCCAAAACTTTAAAAAGTTTCCTATACAAACACTTCAACCCTGAAGGAACAAAAGGAACTTTGATGAATGGTGGACAACTGCTGCCAGTTGTCCTCTGAATATGAGGACTTATGAATGAGGAGAAGATGAATCTCCCCAGTGGGACATAGTTAGTATTATAAATTTGATAGGGGTTCTAAGGCCATACATGTTCAATTCCCTTGTACAATTTTCCTTCAGATGTTCCTTAAAGCGGAGTTCCGGACACAAAATCGACATAATCGATTTTGGGCCATCTGCTTGCTCTTGGTCACCTGAAAAACAAATGGATAGTTACGATTTTTTTTTTTGTTTACCTACCTTGATATTGAAGAAAAATATACTCACCTTTCTTCCACTTCCTCCCTCGGCGGCCGCGGCCCGCGCCATCACTTCCGCTTTGCATTGATTCCTGGGAGCTGAACGTCATCGCTCCCAGGAATCAATGTGCCTGCACCGGCCCCGCTCGTCACTTCCGTTGCGGGCGCGTCATACCTTGCTAAACAGCTTCTGGGCATACCCAGAAGCTGTGGAAGGATGACGCGCCTGCCCCGGAAGTGATGAGCGGGGCCGGTGCAGGCGCATTCTGGGAGAAGAGGATGCAGAAGAGGACGCAGAAGAGGACGCACTGGCTTCAGCTGCCCACATCCGAGATGGCAGCGCTGGAGAAGAAATTTTGAAGGTAAGTATTTCTTCTAATAGGTAAGTGCGACCCGGGACAGTACAGAGGCTATCCATTGTGGAATGTACTAGCCCTGACTGTCCCGGTAGTATTTTTAGCTAAATTTCACCCCCATGGCCGGAACTCAACTTTAACCACTTCCCCACTAGCCACTGTGCTGCTACTGGGGCACAGTGGCTCGTTATCGTCTAGCAACGTAGACCTACGTCGCTAGACTCCTCCCCTGTAGGCGGCGCTCGCGCGCCGCCGGAGGCACGCTCCCACTGTTTTCATTCACAGCGGGAGTCGGGCCAGGGGAGGAGCGGCGGCGATCGCCGCTGCTCTGCCCCGATCGTCGGGGAATCCAGTTTGGAGATCCGCCCGCCTGTGTAAACAGAGCAGGCGGATCTCCTAAGTGACAGGGAGTGACAGATCGGAGTGTTCAGCATAGCTGAACATCCGATCTGTCCCTGGCTCACACAGTCACCTCCCCCCCCACACGTCAATAAGCACCAGGCATACATTAACCCCTCCCTCTCCAATAAAATTAACCCCTTCCCTGCCAGTGTCATTTTTACAGTAACAGTGCATATATATAGCACTGATTACTGCAGTAATGTCACTGGTACCCCCAAAAGTGTCAAAAATGTCAGTCAAGGGTCCGATCTGTCCGCCGCAATGTCTCAGTCCCGCAAAAAAAATCGCAGATCACTCGTTAAAAAAAAAACACCAAAAATCTTTAGTTAGTAAACGCAATAACTTTTGCGCAAACCAACGCTTATTGCGATTTTTTTTACCAAACATAGGTAGCAGAAAACAAATTGGCCAAAAATTTAAAAAAAAATTGGTTTTTACATCTTTTTTGGGGGGAATTTCATATAAAAAAAATGTTAAAAATATTGTTATTTTTTCAAAATGAACGCTCTTTTTTTGTTTATATCGCAAAAAGTAAAAATCGCACAGGTGATCAAACACCACCAAAAGAAAGCTCTGTTTGTGGGAAAAAAAGGACGTAAATTTCGTTTGGGTACGGCGTCGCACGACCGCGCAATTGTCAGTTAAAGTCGCACAGCGCCGAATCGCAAAAAGTGGCCCAGACGTAAGACAGCAAAATGCTCCGGTGGTAAAGTGGTTAAACTATGTAGTGCAAAGGCCTGCCTAATTGCATACAATTGCAAGTTGTTTAGTTTTGACCTCATATTATATCGTTTTTGGTAAATCTAAGGGGAAACTATACAAGAGAATTGAACATATATGGCCAGCCTAACCCTTCCACTCTCTACCCAAAACCTAAAAAGTTTTGGCTATACAAACACTTCAGCCCTGAAGGAACACAAGGAACTTTGAGTCAGGGCCGGCGCTACCAGTAAGGCGACTAAGGCAGCTGCCTAGGGCGCAGCTTAACAGGGGGCGCCGCCATTCTGCACCCCGAATCAGTAGTGGACCGGCCGGTGTGGCACTCCTCATGCTGTGCCGCCTGAGCGCTACAGCAAGCGAGCCCCAGGCAGCACACACCACTTGTCTAGAGCGCACATTAGAATAGTCGGGGCGCCAGAAGTGCCCTCCATAGAATCCTGGGGATCCAGCTCGGCGCTCACTGCCCTCCGGTCTCCGCCCCTCCAGCTGATTTCTGCTTGAAGAAGATCAGGAGCCGATCTCCAATCACACTCAGGGAGCTGGGCTTGTGCCTCTCCAGACGCCCCCCCCCCTCTGCTCCGTGTTCAACTTCTGGCAGAAGCAGATTGCTGGACACCGGACAGTCTCCCATCCCCCATCACATGCCGAGGACAGCATGCAAGGTGAGATGATGTGTGTCCCGTCCTCTCCCACCCCTCACACAGACAACACAGTACACTCCCCCACCCGGACACTGGCCTCACTCTTCATACATGGGGGGCTGCATTGTATGATATTGGGGGGGGGGGCTGTATTGTATGATATGGAGGGGGCTGCCTGCATTGTATCATGGGGGGGGGGGCTGTATTGTATGATATAGAGGGGGCTGCCTGCATTGTATCATGGAGGGGGGGGGCTGTATTGTATGATATGGAGGGGGCTGCCTGCATTGTATCATGGGGGGGGCTGTATTGTATGATATGGAGGGGGCTGCCTGCATTGTATCATGGAGGGGGGGGGGCTGTATTGTATGATATGGAGGGGGCTGCCTGCATTGTATCATGGGGGGGGGCTGTATTGTATGATATAGAGGGGGCTGCCTGCATTGTATCATGGAGGGGGGGGGCTGTATTGTATGATATGGAGGGGGCTGCCTGCATTGTATCATGGGGGGGGGCTGTATTGTATGATATAGAGGGGGCTGCCTGCATTGTATCATGGAGGGGGGGGGCTGTATTGTATGATATGGAGGGGGCTGCCTGCATTGTATCATGGGGGGGGGCTGTATTGTATGATATGGAGGGGGCTGCCTGCATTGTATCATGGGGGGGGGGGCTGTATTGTATGATATGGAGGGGGCTGCCTGCATTGTGTCATGGGGGGGGGCTGTATTGTATGATATGGAGGGGGCTGCCTGCATTGTATCATGGGGGGGGCTGTATTGTATGATATGGAGGGGGCTGCCTGCATTGTATCATGGGGGGGCTGCATTGTATCATATGGAGGGGGCTGCATTGTATCATATGGAGGGGGCTGCATTGTATCATATGGAGGGGGCTGCATTGTATCATATGGAGGGGGCTGCATTGTATCATAGCAGCCCCCTCTATATCATACAATACAGCCCCCCCCCATGATACAATGCAGCCCCCTCCATATGATACAATGCAGCCCCTTCCATATCATACAATACAGCCCCCTCCATATGATACAATGCAGCCCCTTCCATATCATACAATGCAGCCCCCTCCATATCATACAATGCAGCCCCCTCCATATCATACAATGCAGCCCCTTCCATATATCATATGGAGGGGGCTGCATTGTATCATATTGAAGGGGCTGCATTGTATCATGGGGGGGCTGTATTGTATGATATGGAGGGGCTGTATTGTATGATATGGGGAGGTTGTTTTGTGTAGGCTGTATTGTGTGATATGGGAGGTGTGCTGTATTATATGGGGGGGGGGGCTGTATTGTGTGATATGGGGGGGCTGTGTATAATGGACAGTGTCCCCGTCTACCCAAATGCTGACCTCGTCTGACTGATGGTGATCTGTGATTGGCTGTCTCCATGACCTTATTCACATGGATGGCGGTGAAGCTGCATTATTACCAACCACCAACCGGGAGGAGAAGCTGAGGTTGGTGGGGACTGTACACAGGTCACAGCAGAAATTACCCCCCATCAGTGTTCCTTTAAACTGCTTCCCACCTCACTACATCAACCACTGCGCTCACACTTGCGTAATGCAGAGATCTTCTGGCTCTTGGCTGATGTAGTGAAGGTAGGTCATATGGGGGGGGGGGGGGGGCGGCAATTTTTATTTTGCCTAGGGCGGCAAAAATCCTTGCACCGGCCCTGCTTTGAGTAAATGGAGTGATAAAACTTCGGGAAGGGCTTAGCGCTGGAGAACCGAGACCCTTTCCTACTCTACTCTAGATATATTTTATTGGGTTTTATGTACAAAACCTGACATAGATACAGGTCATGGAGCTTTTGTGGTGCTGTTCAGTAAAAAATTCCATGTGTAATTGATGGCTGGAAGAGACGCACATTCCTCACGCTCTCATATCAGACCTTGCTGGGGCTATAAGCCTCTTACAGGCCATGAAGCCTCCTTTGGTATGGGCCTCACCTTCCAGCTGCTGCTGTGACTGAAGGACTTAAGCCAAGCTTGGGATTAAGATAACGGTTCCTGAACTGGGGCAGATAAGCTATATTTGCAGAAAAACAAAGGCCAGGGGCTTCCTTTTCATGTCCACAGACAACACAAAGAAAACAGGAAGGGTTGTATTCAATGTGCCACAGGCAGCAGTGGCCTTATTTTACAAAGAGTTCTTATTCTTAAAGAGGCGCTCTACTCCTCTTACTTAGACACCAGGCTTGTCCTAAAAAAACATACTCTCACCCACAGCGATTCCAGTTATGTTTTTGTAAGCCGCCACTAAGGTTAAAGAACTCTGGGTTCGGGGCCGCCATCTTTTCTTCGCCGCCATCTTTTCTTCTGGCATCTGTAGGAGACCTGCTGTCTTTTCCAAGCTCATTCGTAGATTTACTTACCTGTTCCTCCATTTCTTCATGTTGCTAGACCAGTCCCTGCAGCAACTTCACAACACACTTCAGCGGTCTGAGGTCCTGATGTCATCAAGACCAATTGGAAGAGGAGGGGAGAAATGCAGGCAAGCCCTTACTTGGGAGACTTTACACACTGACTTCTCTAGAGATGGTCTCCAGGCTTTCTAAGCAAAGGGCCAGTTTTCTGTCCTTCAGACTTTAAGGGGGCTGGACTGTGGCCATTTACAGTAGAAAAAGTCCTGACATCAGTGGGGAAAAAATAATACCCCATTGTTTGTTTCAGTGGGAGTAATTGTGCCTCATCATTGGTGTTAGTGGGAGGAATTGTGCCCCATTGTTGGTGTCACTGGGCAGAATTGTGCCTCATTGTTGGCGTCATTGGGAGAAATTGCGCCCCATCACTGGTGTCGTTGGGCCCCATTGTTGGTGTCATTGGGAGAAATTGCGCCCCATCACTGGTTTCGTTGAGCCCCATTGTTGGTCTCATTGGGAGGAATAGTTCCCCAACATTGGTGTCATTGGTCCCCATTGTTGGTGTTATTGGGAGAAATTGTGCCCCATCACTGGTGTCGTTGAGCCCCATTGTTGATCTCATTGGGAGGAATAGTTCCCCAACATTGGTGTCATTGGGCCCCATTGTTGGTGACATTGGCAGAAATTGCGCCCCATCACTGGTGTCGTTGAGCCCCATTGTTGATCTCATTGGGAGGAATAGTTCCCCAACATTGGTGTCATTGGGCCCCATTGTTGGTGACATTGGCAGAAATTGCCCCCGATCACTGGTGTCGTTGAGCCCCATTGTTGATCTCATTGGGAGGAATAGTTCCCCAACATTGGTGTCATTGGGCCCCATTGTTGGTGACATTGGCAGAAATTGCGCCCCATCACTGGTGTCGTTGAGCCCCATTGTTGATCTCATTGGGAGGAATAGTTCCCCAACATTGGTGTCATTGGTCCCCATTGTTGGTGTCATTGGGAGAAATTGCGCCCCATCACTGGTGTCGTTGAGCCCCATTGTTGATCTCATTGGGAGGAATAGTTCCCCAACATTGGTGTCATTGGGCCCCATTGTTGGTGACATTGGCAGAAATTGCGCCCCATCACTGGTGTCGTTGAGCCCCATTGTTGATCTCATTGGGAGGAATAGTTCCCCAACATTGGTGTCATTGGGCCCCATTGTTGGTGACATTGGCAGAAATTGCGCCCATCACTGGTGTCGTTGAGCCCCATTGTTGATCTCATTGGGAGGAATAGTTCCCCAACATTGGTGTCATTGGGCCCCATTGTTGGTGTCATTGGGAGAAATTGCGCCCCATCACTGGTGTCGTTGAGCCCCCTTTGTTGGTCTCATTGGGAGGAATAGTTCCCCAACATTGGTGTCATTGGGCCCCATTGTTGGTGTCATTGGGAGAAATTGCGCCCCATCATTGGTGTTAGTGGGAGGACTTGTGCCCCTTCATTGGTGTCAGTGGGGGGAATTATGTCCCCAAGGGCCGGATAAAAGCAAGCCTCTGGCCCCTGGCCTGCAGTTTGGAGACCACTGCTCTAGAGGCTTGTTGATTCCTTTTGGTCCACCTCATCATAATCTGCCCTATTATACTATCTAGTTAAACCCAACGATCCTTTTCTGTACTTTTTCTATATAGTTACATATTAAAATAATAAACTGCAATAATTTGGAAGTTGGATGAAAAGTTCAATATAACACTTTTGATAGTTAATAGGTAAATATATTTAGAGATTCTGTGCAAAAAGGAGGGCCTTGGCTCATGTAACATGTTGCATTTCAATGCATGCATTGCAGTGCACTAAAACACATATCCATCTTTCCTATAGTAAATAAAAAGAAGAAAATTTCTATGTTTTAAAGCAATAGGAGGCCCATTGAAGCCAATTGCGAGGCATCAAAATGCATAAAACTTGGGTTTTGATGTGTTAACAACAGGTATTAATGAGGCTTTGGCAATGGCTGTTAACCCTATCTATTGTAAATTTTAAATTGAAAAAAATGCATTGAAAATGCAGGTCGATGCACATCAAAGCAAAGGTAATGCACAATTGAAACGCACATTGTGCAAGACAAAGCACCCACCTAATGCTACATAGAAATCCACTTCTATGCCCATGTATAAATCCAAAAGGGGCCCAGAGGAGAAAAGATTTAGGGTTAAGGGGTTAGGTTTAGAAGTTAGTGTTTGGAGTTTAGACTTAGGGGTTAGGGTTAAGGGTTAGGGGTTAGAATATAGGGTTAGGGATTTAGAGTTAGGGCTTGGGTATAGGGGTTTAGGGTAAGGAGTAAGGGTTCAGGTTATGAGCTTAGGGTTCGGGTTAGGGGTTTAGACTTAGGGGTTAGGGGTTTAGGGTTAGGGTTAGATTTAGAAGTTAGGGATTTGAAGTTAGGGATAAGGGGTTTAGGGTTTCAGGGTTAGTGATTTAGAGCTAGAGGTTAGGAGTTAGGGTTAGGTTTAGGGTTTAGGGTTCCAGTTAGAAGTTCGGGTTAGGGGTTTAGACTTAGGGGTTAGGGTTAGGGATTTTGGGTTAAGGTTAGATTTAGAAGTTAGGGGTTAGGTTTAAGGGTTTAGGGTTAGGGTTAGAAATTTGAGGTTAGAGATTTAGAGTTAGGGATTTAGGGTTCGGGTTAGAAGTTCAGGTTAGGGTTTTAGGGTTAGAGGTTCAGGTTTGGGGTTTAGAGTTAAAAGTTAGGGTCAGGGGTTAGTTTTCAAGTTAGGGGTTTGGGGTTATGATAGAAATTAGGGGTTATGGTTAAGGGTTTGGGTTTGGATTTAGGGTTAGAAGTTCGGGTTAGGGGTTATGGTTCGGGTTTCGGATTTAGGGTTAAAAGTCTGAGTTAGGGGTTGGGATTCAGGTTAGGGCTTTAGGGTTATGGTTAGAAGTTAGGGTTAGGGGGTTATGGTTCTTGGTTCGGATTTGGGGTTTAGGGTTAGAAGTTATGGTTCTGGGTTCGGGTTTAGGTATGGAAGTTTGGGTTAGGGATTTAGAGTTTGAGGTTAGGGATTTAGAGTTAGGGGTTTAGGGTTCGGGTTTTAAGGTTAGGGGTTCAGATTTGGGTTTGGGGTTTAGGCTTAGAAGTTAGGGTCAGGGGTTAGTATTCAGGTTAGGGGTTTAGGGTTATGATAGAAGTTAGGGGCTAGGGGTTATAGTTAAGGGTTTGGGTTTGGGTTTAGGGTTAGACGTTTGGGTTAGGGGTTATGGTTCGGGTTTCGGATTTAGGGTTAGAAGTTTGAGTTAGGGGTTAGGATTTAGGTTAGGGGTTTAGGGTTATGGTTAGAAGTTCAAGGTAGGGGTTATGGTTCTGGGTTCAGGTTTGGGGTTTAGGGTTAGAAATTATGGTTCTGGGTTCGGGTTTGGGGTTAGAAGTTATGGTTAGGGGTTCAGGTTTGGGATTCAGTGTTAGATGTTTGGGTTAGGGTTTAGGATTTGGGTTAGGGGTTTAAGGTTAGGGTTAGAAATTGGGGTTAGGGGTTATGGTTTTGGGGTTTAGGGTTAGAAGTCATGGTTCTGGGTTCGGTGTTTAGGGTTAGAAACTATGGTTAGGGGTTCGGGTTTGGGATTCAGGGTTAGATGTTTGGGTTAGGTTTTAGGATTTGGGTTAGGGATTTAGGGTTAGGGTTAGAAGTTTGGGTTAGGGGTTATGGTTCTGGGTTTGGGGTTTAGGGTTAGAAGTCATGGTTCTGGGTTCAGGTTTGGGGTTTAGGCTTAGAAGTTATGGTTAGGGGTTCGGGTTTGGGATTCAGGTTAAGATGTTTGGGTTAGGGTTAAGGGTTAAGTTCGGCTTAAGGGTTATGGTTAAGGGTTTAGGGTTAGGGGTTCAGTGTTAGAAGTCTGTGTTAGGTGTTTAGTGTTATGGTTATGGGTTCCGGGGTTTAGGGTTAAGGTTAGAGTTTTAGGGTTTGAAGTTAGGGGTTTTAATGTTAGGTTTAAAAGCTGGGGTTAGGGTCTGGGTTAAAGTGGGGGATGGTGAGGAGATAAGGTGTACCCAGGACTATAGGTACCCATGCTTATAGATTTAGGGCTCATCTCAAATTCTCAATGTACCATGTGCACGCCATACAAGTGCATTAGCGTGCGTTGCATGGAAATGCAGCACGTCTGCCTTTTAACGCAACGTAACGCACAGCAACGCATGGCAGTGAGTTGTTCATAGAGCTGAAAAAAGGCCACTGTGGTTTCGGTGCAACGAGATTGTATATGCATTTTACACACGGGTTTTAGGCAGGGTTCGAGTAGACTGTGCGTTTTCATAAAAGCGCAATAAAGTCTTGCATGCTGCACTATTAGAAAAAGGCACGCACCATATTGCATGTCCGCTGGTGTGAAAGTAAAGGATTTGGTTGGAATCAATATTGTGATACAAACAGCCATTGGGTATTGTCTGCTGTTCCTGGCCATGGTGGATCTACGTGTAGGATCCCCTCCATAGGTGGTCACAGCAGGTGACAGATGAATGGGCAGACATAATGTTATCACTTACAAGTGACCTCACCTCCCCGGCAGATAAACAATTTCCTAAGTACAAGCTGAGTGCTCCTCCACCTGCTCCCCCGGCCGCCCGCCCCGGGGCTAATGTATAATGAAGTGTCGCCTTTATCCTACTCTACACCACTCCAGAGATGTTTGTCTTCATTCTCCCGCCTGTTGGCCAATTCTCCCTCCATTCCTGGGGACGCAGCGCTCTCCTCCATGCCCCGGGGCCCACAGCTGATAGGAGCTGTCACATTGAAATTTAAGGAATGAACTCAATGGACTTCATCTCATGGGCCAACGATTAAAGATGGGATCAATATTCTGCTCTTTTTTTTTCAACTAACTTTTGTCTTTAATCTGGAGCAATTTTTTTAATTTTTCACATACATTTAAATTAAAACCTGCATTTTTTACATAAAAAAATATTTAAAACCTCCCATAACATTAAACATGTTAATTTTTATTTATTTATTTAATTTATTTATTGTTTTCAAAATGGAAAAAGTACAAAAACATTGCATACAATAAAAACATAATTTTTTTTCCAATTATTTTTACCTTCTCCCCTCCCTAAATCCCTACTGCTCCCCCCCCCCCCCATCTACACACTAATTGATTTTCTATTTTTCTTTACTCCATTTAGTATATTCTCTTGTTTTCTTAAACTCCTTCCAATCTTCCCAAGTTAACCACTTTACCACCGGAGGATTTTGCTGTCTTACGTCTGGGCCACTTTTTGCGATTCGGCACTGTGCGACTTTAACTGACAAATGTGCGGTCGTGCGACGCAATACCCAAACGAAATTGACGTCCTTTTTTCCCCACAAACAGAGCTTTCTTTTGGTGGTATTTGATCACCTGTGCGATTTTTACTTTTTGCGCTATAAACAAAAAAAGAGCGTTTATTTTGAAAAAATAACAATATTTTTAACATTTTTTTAATATGAAATTCCCCCCCAAAAAAAATGTAAAAATTAAAATTTTTTTAAATTTTTGGCCAATTTGTTTTCTGCTACCTATGTTTGGTAAAAAAAAATCACAATAAGCATATTTTGATTGGTTTGTGCAAAAGTTATTGCGTTTACCAACTGGGAAAGATTTCTGTCATTTTTGGTGTTTTTTTTTTTTTAATGAGTAATGGCGGCGTTCTGCGATTTTTTTTGCGGGACTGCGACATTGCGGCGGACAGATCCTTGACTGACATTTTTGACACTTTTGGGGTTACCAGTGACATTACTGCAGTAATCAGTGCTATAAATATGCACTGTTACTGTAAAAATGACACTGGCAGGGAAGGGGTTAATTTTATTGGTGAGCGAGGGGTTAATGTATGCCTGGTGCTTACTGACATGTGTGGGGGGAGGTGACTGAGTGACACAGGGACAGATCGGATGTTCAGCTATGCTGAACCCTGCAATCTCTCCCTGCCTGTCACTTAGGAGATCCGCCCGCTCTGTTTACACAAGCGGGCGGATCTCCAGACTCGATTCCCTGATGATCGGGAAGAGCGGCGGTGATCACCGACACTCCTCCCCTGGCCCGACTCCCGCTGTGACTGAAAACAGCGGGAGCGAGCCTCTGGCGGCGCCCACAAGGGGAGGAGTCCAGCGACGTAGGTCTACGTCACTGGACGGAATCGAGCCACTTTGCCGCAGTGCAGTCAATGTGACCGGTCAGCAAAGTTAAACATGTTAATTTTTAAACAACAACAAAATAATGTTTTTAAAAGTATCAACTATTTATAAAGCTGCTCTTCACACTTTTCAATTCAATTTATTTGATTTTTTTGTCTAGCCAGTTCCCCTCCGGAGCGATTTTTTTTTTTTTACGTTTTTTGCACTCCTGTTCAAATATGCATATTTTATTTAAAAATTCCTTAACCACTTCTGGACCGGAAGGATTTGCCCCCCTTTAATGACCAGGCCATTTTTTGTGATTCGGCACTGCGTTACTTTAATGGACAATTGTGCAGTCGTGCGACCCTGTACCCAAATAAAATTGATATCCTTTTTTTCCCACAAATAGAGCTTTCTTTTGGTGGTATTTGATCACCTGTGCGATTTTTTATTTTTTGCGCTATAAACAAAAAAATAGCGACAATTCTTAAAAGACAAATAATATTTTTTCACATTCTTCTACATAACATTCTTCCAAAAAAATGTAAAAATCAAAATTTTTTAACATTTTAGGCCAATTTGTTTTCTGCATATTTTTGGTAAAAAAAAAGTTATCGCTTCTACAAACTACGGGAAAGTTTTATGTCATTTTTATTGTTTTTTTTTTTTTTTACTAGTAATGGCGGCGATTTTTAGCGGGACTGCGACATTGCGGCGGACAGATTGGTCCCCTAACTGACATTTTTGACACTTTTGGGGGTACCATTGACATTACTACAGTAATCAGTGCTAAAAAATATGCCCTGTTACTGTACTAATGACACTGGCAGGGAAGGGGTTAACACAGTGGGTGATCAAGGGGTTAAATGTGAGCCTAGGGAGTGATTCTAACTGTATGGGGGTTGGGCTTGTGAAATGACCATAGAGACCTGTGATCCTATATAGAAGGATCACAGGCACTCTGTGATCATTCCAGAAAGAAGAATGGTCAGATGTGTTTACAACAACCGACCGTCCTTCGGTCATTGGGAGGAATAGTGTCCAATCATTGGTGTCAGTGGGAGGAATAGTGCCCCATCATTGGTGTCAGTGGGAGGAATAGTGCCCCATCATTGGTGTCAGTGGGAGGAATAGTGCCCCATCATTGGTATCAGTGGGAGGAGTATTGCCCCATCATTGGTGTCAGTGGGAGGAATAGTGCCCCATCATTGGTGTCAGTGGGAGGAATAGTGCCCCATCATTGGTATCAGTGGGAGGAGTATTGCCCCATCACTGGTGTCAGTGGAAGGAATAGTGCCCCATCATTAGTGTCAGTGGGAGGAATAGTGCCCCATCATTGGTGTCAGTGGGAGGAATAGTGTCCCATCATTGGTGTCAGTGGGAGGAATAGTGCCCCATCATTGGTGTCAGTGGGAGGAGTAGTGTCCCATCATTGGTATCAGTGGGAGGAGTAGTGTCCAATCATTGGTGTCAGTGGGAGGAATAGTGTCCCATCATTGGTGTCAGTGGGAGGAATAGTGCCCCATTATTGGTGTCATTGGGAGGAATAGAGCCCCATTATTGGTGTCATTGGGAGGAATAGAGCCCCATTATTGGTGTCAGTGGGAGGAATAGTGTCCCATCATTGGTGTCAGTGGGAGGAATAGTGCCCCATCATTGGTGTCAGTGGGAGGAATAGTGCCCCATCATTGGTATCAGTCGGAGGAGTATTGCCCCATCATTGGTGTCAGTGGGAGGAATAGTGCCCCATCATTGGTGTCAGTGGGAGGAATAGTGCCCCATCATTGGTATCAGTGGGAGGAGTATTGCCCCATCACTGGTGTCAGTGGAAGGAATAGTGCCCCATCATTAGTGTCAGTGGGAGGAATAGTGCCCCATCATTGGTGTCAGTGGGAGGAATAGTGTCCCATCATTGGTGTCAGTGGGAGGAATAGTGCCCTATCATTGGTGTCAGTGGGAGGAGTAGTGTCCCATCATTGGTATCAGTGGGAGGAGTAGTGTCCAATCATTGGTGTCAGTGGGAGGAATAGTGTCCCATCATTGGTGTCAGTGGGGGAATAGTGCCCCATCATTGGTTCCAGTGGGGGGAATAGTGCCTCATCATTGGTGTCAGTGGGGGAATAGTGCCTCATCATTGGTGTCAGTGGGGGGAATAGTGCCCCATCATTGGTGTCAGTGGGGGAATAGTGCCTCATCATTGGTATCAGTGGAAGGAATAGTGCCTCATCATTGGTATCAGTGGAAGGAATAGTGCCTCATCATTGGTGTCAGTGGGGGAATAGTGCCTCATCATTGGTATCAGTGGAAGGAATAGTGCCTCATCATTGGTATCAGTGGGAGGAATAGTGCCTCATCATTGGTATCAGTGGGAGGAATAGTGCCTCATCATTGGTATCAGTGGAAGGGTGCCTCATCATTGGTATCAGTGGGGGAATAGTGCCTCATCAATGGTGTCAGTGGTAGGAATAGTGCCCCATTATTGGTGTCAGTGGTAAGAATAGTGTCCCATTGTTGGGGTCAGTGGTAAGAATAGTGTCCCATTGTTGGGGTCAGTGGGAGGAATAGTGCCCCATTATTGGTGTCAGTGGTAAGAATAGTGTCCCATCTTTGGGGTCAGTGGTAGGAATAGTGCCCCATTGTTGGGGTCAGTGGGAAGGATAGTGTCCCATTCTTGGGCTCAGTGGTAAGAATAGCACCCCATTGCTGGTATCAGTGCCAGGAATTCTGCCCCGTTGTTGACGTAGAAGGAATAGTGCCTTGTATCTGTGGGAGGAATACTGTCCCAAGGGCCTGATAAAGACAAGTGAAGGGCCACATCCTGCCCTGTTGCATAGGATTGATTGACATTCATACCAGACCCTCATCAAGCATACAGGTCCAGTAAGGGGAAACCAAATGCTGTTTTTTTTTTGGGTCTCCCATTAAAGTGTTTGCTCACAAATACTGTAGCTGCTGATTTTCAATAAGAGGACACTTACCTGTCCATGGATCCATCGCCATCCTCACTCAGGCTTGTTCTTCACTAGCCTTATGTTCCTTTTGCCGTCAACTTAACTGAGGGCAGCCGGCTTTGTTGCTTTCAACTTCCCAACCGGGTGCCCACTGCGCATGTGCTTTGTGAACAGTCCCACAGTCTTCTGGCTATGATGTGTCGTAGAAGACTGTAAGGAGGGATGAGGGGAGGAGAACCTCCGTTAAAATCTTCTAGGCCAGGTGGGCCAAACTCAATTTCATTGCGGGCCACATTAGCATTATGGTGGTCCTCAAGGGCTGGTTGTATCTGAAATGGTGAGTGCATCAAACAGTGGCATCTTAAAAGGGCAATAAATACCATTATGTACTGAGTCCAGAGTTTAGGGGAAGCTGTGTACAGAGTGCAGTGTTCAGGGGTGCGCTGTGTACAGAGTGCAGTGTTTGGGGGTGTGCTGTGTACAGAGCGCAGGGTTCAGGGTTGTGCTGTGTACAGAGTGCAGTGTTCAGGGGTGCGCTGTGTACTGAGTGCAGAGTTCAGGGGTGCGTTGTGCACAGAATGCAGTGTTCAGGGGTGTGTTGTGTACAGAGAGCAGTGTTCAGGGGTACACTGTGTACAGCGTGCAGAGTTCAGGGGTGCACTGTGTACAGAGTTCAGGGGTGTGCTGTGTATAGAGTGCAGAGTTCAGGCGTGCGCTGTGTACAGAATGCAGTGTTCAGGGGTGGGCTGTGTACAGAGTGCAGTGCTCAGGGGTGCGCTGTGTACAAAATGCAGTGTTCAGGGGTGCACTGTGTACAGAGTGCAGGATTCAGGGGTGTACCATGTACAGAGTACAGGGCTGAGGAGCGTGCTACATATAGAGTGCCGGGTTTAGGGGTGTGCTATACACATTATGCAGGATTCATCTCTCTTTCACAGGCTGTCCACATCTCACCTCCACTCAACCCCCCCCCCTTTGAGGGAGAGGGTCACATGAAATGGTCTAGCTGGCAGGATTCGACCCGTGGACTAGGTGATCTGAGCGTGAGTGGGAGCAGGTACCTGTCAAAACTAGGCACCTGCTCCCCCCCCAAAAAAAAAACTACATCCCAAATATGAAAGAGGATGGGGAGAGAGGGACATAAAGGGGAACTTCCCCTTTTGGGTGAAGTTCCCCTTTATTGTCTATATCAGACCCTCATCAAGGATAGAGTTCTGGTAAGGATGAAATTTGAAATATGTCCATTCCATAATGGTACCAGACGAACGATTTCTCTGAATTCCTGTAGGAACGAGCAAATATAATCCTACTGGCGTATGGCCGGTTTAGTCGGCAGACACGAGGCTCAATTTGCAAAGCTGACACACGAGGATAAAGATCTTTATTTTCAAAATGTTATACATAACAATTTTAGGTTGAGGCCAACAAAATGTGAAAATATCAGTTCCATTGCTGAAAATGAAGCTCCTTATCCTTGTGTGAAAGCTTGGTGAATTAAGCCTATAAAGTTCTAATCGAATGTGTCTGGCCCCCGTATTTGGATACAGCGTCTAAGTAGCCATTTTGAACCCCCTGAAAAGGTTTTGAGTATTTGTGAACGTCAATAAATTTTGTAGAGCGATCGCGTTTTCAACACCGCCATTGTGGCGCCCACACCGGAAGCCTCACATTATCTATGACAGTACAATTTAATAGGGTTCTCCCCCGCCCCAGTAATGTCACTGCCACCCTCTGTTTGGGGGGGTTGAATGCAGGGGGGCTGGGCAGGCAGCGTCACGCTGAAAGCGTTACATCCATTATCATTGAATAGAGAGACGTGGGGATGGGGGGGGGGGGTCATCCAGGGACAGCTGCCTAATTATCTGTGTCTTCTCAGCCCATTGTAAGGAGTCTTATTAGGGGCGGCTGCCAGCTGTCTTCAGACCCTCCAAGAGCCCGGCTCTTCCATTCACCAGAAAAGAGCGGGAATTCAAGGAGAATAATCCCCGCGTAACCCTCTCCTTCCCGGGAACCAGGAGGACAATGACCTCAATCCAACTGTCCGAATCTGAAACTGAAAGTAAACCTTTCCTAGGAAGGGACCGTCATTCCGGAGGCGCTACCCCTCTGGATTTACTACTTTCATAACTTTGGGGAAAAAAAAGACTACATCATTTTCTTGCAACTAAGTTATAATTAGTTATAATATTATTATAACTCGGCTAACGCCGGGAAAAAGCAGCTGTAAAAACCTGCTTTTAGTAGCTTTTTCCATTGGCATTATTGCACGTTTGGCGTCGTTAGCTTTTAGCAGCGTTTTTCTGCCTCTATTCAAAATCAATGGTAGCCTATGAGCCAGGGGCGTAACTATAGGGGTTGCAGGGGTTGCAATTGCAACAAGGCCCCATGCTCCAAGGGGCCTGTGCGGCTCCCCTGTACACCTGGATAGGAAGGGGGGGGGGCAGCATGTAGAGAAATCACTGCCCTCCTTTTTCCTCCTGTAGCTGCAGGAGGAAAATGGAGGAGACTGGTTCCTCTGTATGCTGCCCCCACCACCCCTCCTATCTAGTTCACTTGTGTTCTGCTCCTCCTATCCAGTTCACCTGTGTTCGGCTCCTCCTATCCAGTTCACTTGTGTTCTGCTGTCTCTGGGCCCCTGTGTGCTCCCCTGGTCTCCCCCCCCCCCCGCTCTGAGGATCTTGAGGGGGAATTAACCCAAATGGGAAAATAACTGGCATGGGGGCCCCCCCCCCCTCCAGGTTCCAAACCAGGCCCTAAGGGTCTGGTAGGGATTTTGAGTGGAGCCCCACACAAAAAAAAAACACGGCGTAGGGTCCCCCCAAAATCCATACCAGACCCTTATCTGAGCATTCAGCCCCACAGGTCAAGAAAGGGGAGGGGACGAGCGAGCGGCCCCACCCCCTCCTGGACCATACCAGTGCACACACTCTCAATATGGGGGGGGGGTGGGTGCTTTGGAGCAGGGGAGGCTTTGCACCCTGCCATCCCAAAGCGCCTTGTCCCTGATGAGGACAAGGTCCTCTTCCCGACAACCCTGGGCGGTGGTTGTGGGGGTCTGCGGGCAGGGGGCTTATCGGAATCTGGAGGCCCCCTGTAACAATGGAGCCCCCCCATCCCAGCCCCCCTCCCAATGTGAATGAGTATGGGGTACATTGTACCCCTACCTATTTACCCCAAAAAAGGCAGTGTAGTGTAAACAATGACAAGAGATGGTTTTGAGAAGTCCTTTATTAAAAATCTCCCTCCGGTCTTCTCTCTTCCATCTTCTCCCTCTGGTCTTCTTTCCCCAGTCTTCTCCCTCCGACCTTCTCCCTTCAGTCTTCTCCCTCCGATTTTCTCTTTCCGATCTTCTCCCTCCGGTCTTCTCCCTCTGGTCTATCCTTCCTCCGGTCTTCTCCCTCTGGTCTATCCTTCCTCCGGTCTTCTCCCTCTGGTCTATCCTTCCTCCAGTCTTCTCCCGTGATTATGCCGGCTCTGCTCTTTGCAGCTTCTTATATAGCCATGGGGGCGTGGTAGTCGGATCGATGTGACTTTCATTCAAATCAATGGGCTGAAAGCCGCATCAAAGACAGCTCATAGCAGAGGCGTAACTAGAATTTTCAGGGCCCCAGTGCAGGAAACCATTAAGGGCCCCCCGGACCCTTGGCCGGGGCTCTTCCCTTCAAGCCTGGGGCTCTTCCCACTGATCCTGGGGCCCTTTACTCTCATTGCGGTCGTTGTGGGGCCCTTTATTACGGTCTCGCAGCGGGACCCTTTCACAAGTTCTGCAGTGGGCCCCCTTCCTGCCTTTTTGGGGCCTCCCCACGGTGGTGGAATGCCAAGGCCCGGTCACAAGTGCGATCCTGGAAGTTCACCTGCTGGTGTCAGTAGTTTTTATTTTGGTATTTTAATTGTATTATTTTTTTCATTATATTATTTTTTTTTTTACATGTGATGTGCGTGGGACCTTTCCTCATGCCACCATGCTGGTCTCGGTGCTTCATGTACTTCCTTTGTTTCCCCCTTGGGGTCAGGTACCAATAGGATCTCCTGAGGAAGCTGTAAGCGAAACACGTAGCGATCCATTGGTTTATGATGTTTGAGATTTCTGTTTGGCCCGGATATCCAAAAGATCTTTGCAGATTCTGTGTTCCTTTCAGGGCCGGGACAATGGGTGGGCAGGAGGGACGGTTGCCCCGGATGCAATGGTTTATTGCAAGGATGGGGGGGGGGGGGGGGGGGTGGCGCCTTGACCCTAACCCTAAGCGAAAAGGTGGCGCAGTTTGGCATCCTTTCCCCGGGCGCTGGATGAATTTGTCCCGGCACTGGTTCCTTTATACCAGATCTTAACTTGACACGGGCATGTAACAGGTTCTTGTGCTATATACCCACCTCGTCTGGGGAGATACTGTACTGTATTTACCATATATTTTTTTTTCCATATGATATGCTTGTAATATGTTTTATTATGTTGTCATAATAAATTTCAGATTTTTTATCTGTTGAGTAGTTGTGTTTCCATATGGGATTACCAGTAGCTACCTATAATTAATTCTGGACCGGAAGATTTCCCCCCTTAATGACCAGGCCATATTTTGTGATTCGGCACTGCGTTATTATAACTGACAATTGCGCGGTCGTGCGACGCTGTACCCAAAAAATATTGATGTCCTTCTTTCCCCACAAATAGAGTTTTCTTTTGGTGGTATTTGATCACCTCTGCGATTTTTATTTTTTGCGCTATAAACAAAAAAATAGCGACAATTCTGAAAAAAAAAATATATATATATTTTTCACATTCTGTTATATAACATTCAAAAAAAAAAAAATTAAAAATAAATTTTTTTCATCCTTTTAGGCCAATTTGTTTTCTGCTAAATATTTTGGGGGAAAGAAATCGCAATAAGCGTATTTTGATTGGTTTGCACAAAAGTTATCGCGTCTACAAACTAGGGGAAAGATTTATGTCATTTTTATTTATTTATTATTTTTTACTAGTAATGGCGGCGATCTGCGATTTTTAGCGGGACTGCAACATTGCGGCGGACAGATCGGACCCCTAACTGACATTTTTGACACTTTTGGGGGGACCAGTGACATTACTACAGTAATCAGTGCTATAAATATGTACTGTTACTGTAATAATGACACTGGCAGGGAAAGGGTTAACACTGTAGGTGATCAAAGGATTAAGTGTGAGCCTAGGGGAGTGTTTTCTTACTGTATGGGGGAGGGGCTTGTGAAATGATCATAGAGACCTTTGATCCTATATAGAAGGATCACAGGTGCTCTGTCGGCTGTGCTTACAACAGCTGACCGTCCTTCTCTCTCAGCGGGGAGCGATTGCAGCCACTGGTCCCGTGGATCGGCATCCCCGCTGCCTAGTGGGGGCAGGAGCACGCCGCCGCCGGCTCGCACGCTCACCTCAGCACTACGCACGCGACCGACATACCCCTACGTCGTTTCGCACAGCCAAACCAGCCTGCCACAGTAAAACTGCGGCGGGAGGTTGGCACATAGTTAAAGTCTTATTCATCCGTCCATTTCTTTTGAAACATATATTTTGAATGGGGTGCCACATATCTCTGAGTCACGCCCCAAATCTATTGCGTTTTATGCACTATACACTGGCATATACGGTAATAAAAAAACAAGTGGTGATCAAATACCGGTAAAAGGAAGCTCTATTTGTGTGAAAGGATATTTGTGTGCAGCTTTGCATGACCGCTCAATTGCCAGTTAAAGTAGCTCAGTGCTGAATAATAAAAAAATTAGCCTGGTCATGAAGGGGGGGTAAATCTTCCAAAGGTCAAGTGGTAAAAGCGTATTTGGAAAAAATATTCAAAATCTGCGTAGACTGGAGGATCTGTAAAGAGGTGGGAGCGGAAGGTTTTGCAGGTTTGAGTCGGCGGTGACCAGTATTGTACACAGAGTCATATGGAGGAAGTTTATGGTGGAGTCACTGGTCGGGTGACAACATATTTTACAGCCCTGGCCTGCACCTGTCACACCCTGTACACAGTGTACAGCTGCTGCTGTCTATGAGGATCTAAGGGGTTCTGCAGCAGCTGGGCAGTCAGCAGTGTGGCAGGTGTGAGGGTGGGGGGAGGGGATAATAGACTCCTCTGTCTGAGCCGCTCATCAGCTAGACCTGACACAGCAACCCAACAGCTGCCCCAAAGCTCACCCCGGGGTCACTCAGAACCGACCGCTGCCCCAGAGCTCTCCCGGGGTCACCCAGCACCGATAGCTGCCCCAAAACTCTCCCCGGGGTCACCCAGCACCGACCACTGCCCCAGAGCTCTCCCTAGGGTCACCCAGCAGCGACAGCTGCCCCAGAGATCTCCCGGGGTCACCCAGCACTGACAGCTGCCCCAGAGATCTCCCGGGGTCACCCAGCACAGACAGCTACCCCAGAGATCTCCTGGGGTCACCCAGCACCGACAGCTGCCCCAGAGATCTCCCGGGGTCACCCAGCACCGACAGCTGCCCCAGAGCTCTCCCAGGGGTCGCCCAGCACTGACAGCTGCCCCAGAGATCTCCTGGGGTCACCCAGCACCAACCGCTGCCCTAGACCTCTCCCCGGGGTCACCCAGCACCGACCGCTGCCCCAGAGCTCTCCTGGGGTCACCCAGCACCGATAGCTGCCCCAAAACTCTCCCCGGGGTCACCCAGCACCGACCACTGCCCCAGAGCTCTCCCTAGGGTCACCCAGCAGCGACAGCTGCCCCAGAGATCTCCCGGGGTCACCCAGCACTGACAGCTGCCCCAGAGATCTCCCAGGGTCACCCAGCACAGACAGCTACCCCAGAGATCTCCCGGGGTCACCCAGCACCGACAGCTGCCCCAGAGATCTCCCGGGGTCACCCAGCACCGACAGCTGCCCCAGAGATCTCCCGGGGTCACCCAGCACCGACAGCTGCCCCAGAGATCTCCCGGGGTCACCCAGCACCGACAGCTGCCCCAGAGCTCTCCCCGGGGTCACCCAGCACAGAGAGCTGCCCAAGAGCTCTCCCGGGGTCACCCAGCACCGACCGCTGCCCCAGATTTGCCCCCTTAATGACCAGGCCATTTTTTGCGATTCGGCACTGTGTTACTTTAACTGACAATTGTGCGGTCGTGCGATGCTGTACCCAAATAAATTTGACATCTTTTTTTTCCCACAAATAGTTTTCTTTTGGTGGTATTTGATCACCTGTGCGCTATAAACAAAAAAACAGCGACAATTCTGAAAAAAGAAAAACAAAAACTATATTTTTCTCGTCTGCAAACTAGGGGAAAGGTTTTTTGTCATTTTTATTTATTTATTTTATTAGTAATGGTGGCGATCAGTGATTTTTAGTGGGACTGCGACATTGCGGCGGACAGATCGGACCCCTAACTGACATTTTTGACACTTTTGGGGGGACCAGTGACATTACTACAGTAATCAGTGCTAAAAATATGCACTGTCACTGTAATAATTACACTGGCAGGGAAGGGGTTAACCCAGGGGTGATTAAGGGGCTAAATGTAAGCCTAGGGGAGTGTTTACTAACTGTATGGGGGCGTGGCTTGTGAAATGACCATAGAGACCTGTGCTCCTATATAGAAGGATCGCAGGCGCTCTGTGATCATTTCAGAGAGAAGAACGGTTGGCTGTGTTTACAATAGCAGACCGTCCTTCTCTCTCAGCGGGGAGAGATTGCGGCCGTCGGCCCTGTGCGTCGGCATCCCCACTGCCTAGTGGCGGTGGGAGCGCGCTGCTGGGGGCGGGAGCGCGCTACTGGTGGCGTGCGCTTGCCCCCCCCCCAGCATCGGGCGTGCGACCGACGTACCCCTACGTCGGTTCGCATAGGAGGGCCTGCCTGCCGCAGTATATCTGCAGCGTGCAGTCTGGAACTGGTTAAATTCTTACTAAACCCAGGACGCTGCAGTTGCCATATCTGATCTCCCCCAGTACACAGAACATGGGAATGCAATTATTTTAGTAAATATAAACTGCTAAATATCTTTTCTCATCAGCAGTATATAGCAGTCTTGTGACTTCTATCAGTGTCTGGTTAAAGCTTGTAGGGGGAGTTTTCATTCTCCTCTGACTGTCCTATAAGGCTGCCGGACCCCTGACCTGTCAGTGCTGATTGGCCCTGTGCTGATTACATGCACCCTCCCAAAAAAAAAAACTCTCTAGCAATATACACCAAGGGGTCAATGTAGAGCCCTGATATTTCACCAAAGCTCCCCACACCCTAAAAAGTATTGGGGGAAACAAAAACATTTAAACAAAACTACAACAAATAAAAAAAAATTTTAAATAATTTTAAAAATGTAAGGGCTCATTCACATCGATTCTCTGTGTGTATGCATATATACAGTATCTCACAAAAGTGAGTACACCCCTCACATGTTTGTAAATATTTTATTCTATCTTTTCATGTGACAACACTGAAGAAATTACACTTTGCTACAATGTAAAGTAGTGAGTGTACAGCTTGGATAAGGATCCTTTCACACGGTCCGCTGTCCGGTGCGGACCGTTCTCTGCTCAGCTGGGATCGATCCACCGATCCCCACTGAGCAGGCAGATGACAGCTTCATCTCCGCATTGTGTGCGGAGAGGGAGGTGTCAGAGTCCCGCTGCTCTCTATGGGGGAATCAGATGAGAGCGGACCGCCTGTCCGTTCTCATCCGATCCCATCCGATGCGATCCCCTGGATAGATGGAAAATAGGGTTTCCATCCGTCCGGATTTCACAGACAGGATCGGATGCGGACCATGGCGAGGCCTGTTCTGAGTGGAACCTGTTCTGTTAAACCGCTTATTGTCTTGGTCACCGTGCTGCAGGATCGGATGCGAAAATGGCTAATTGGGCCCAATTTGGACATTTTGACTTAGGCCCCTTTCACACATGGGACTCTGTTTTTCTCAGCAGGGGGGATCGATCCGCCGATCCCCCGCTGAGCAGGTGGATGGCAGCTCTGTCTCCCCGCTGTTCTCTATGGTGGAATTGGATGAGAACCGACCGCCTGTCCGTTCTCATCCGATCCGATCCGCTGCACGGATGGAAAATAGGGTTTCCATCCGTCCAGATTTGTTGGACCGGATCGGATCAGATGTCAGCGGAGATGTCTCCTCTGACATCTGATGCCCCATAGAGATGCATGGGGCATCCGTTCACATCTGCCTGAAAAACTGACAGGCGGATCTGAACGGTCCGCTAGTGTGAAAGTGGCCTCAGGGGTGTACTCACTTTTGTCACCAGCAGTTTAGACATTAATGGCTGTGTGTTGAGTTATTTTGAGAGGACAGCAAATTTACACTGTTATACAAGCTGTACACTGTCAAGAGTGTCAGTTAGTGTCATGACTGTCCGCCGCAATGTCCCGCTATAAGTTGCTGATCGCCGCCATTACTAGCTAAAAAATAAAAATAAAAATATCCCCTGGTTTGTAGACGCGATACCTTTTTTGCGCTAAACCAATCTATACACTTATTGGGATTTTTTTTAACCGAAAACATGACAGAATACAAATTGGCCTTGACTATTGAAAAAATTTGATTTTCTATATTGTTTTTATTGGATTTGTTTTATAGCAGAAAGTAAAAAATTATTTGTTTTTTTTATTATTTTTTTTTTTGTTTATAGCGCAAAAATAAAAATCGCAGAGGTGATCAAATACCACCAAAAGAAAGCTCTAATTGTGGGGAAAAGAGACGTTGATTTTATTTGAGTACAGCGTCACACAACTGCGCAATTGTCAGTTAAAGTAACGCAGTTGTAATCACAAAAAATGGCCTGGTCATGAAGCGGGGGTAAATCTTCCAGAGGTCAAGTGGTTAATTCCCTGAAAAAGTTACTTTATTGCTGAGGGAGGAGGTATGAGGTCCTCAATGCCTCTCCTCTGCCATGAGATGGGGCAGTGCGCTCCCCTCTATGTCGGTGACATCGCCCCTCTAATGACAGTTGTTATTATTTCTAATGGCTCGGCTTGGCCCCATTAGGATCCATTGTTTCCTGGAGGGGCTCATTGTCCTGAATGGAGGAGTTCTGTTCACTTCCTGCTGTCATTATGCACAGGTCATCACCCCCCCCCCCCCCCATACACCCCCCTCCCTCCCCTCCCCCGCCCCATCACACATGACCCCCATTCATGACCTCCATTCATACGCTGACAGGCTGGATTATCCATCCCGGGATCATCCATGCTGGCAGCAGGATGGCGGGTTGGAACCCCGAGGATCCTCCAGACTGAGGGTGTCTGCGTCTAAAGTGAGCCCCCCCCCATTTATCACAGCGTCCCCCAATGTCATGGAAACAGGAGAGGATTCTGACTTTGACAGAGAGAAAATTTAAGAATTGTTCATGTGACTTCCCTGGTATTACATGTTTGCTGTTCCATATTTCATGTGATTTATCACAGATTTGTAGATTCTTCCTAAGGAAAAGGGCTGAGCCACTCTCTTCATATATAGAGAGACTGAAATACTGCACAAGACATCCCATTACTGTGCATGGATTACTACAGGAGATGGTCAGAGACTGCAGACATGATACAGGAGATGGTCAGAGACTGCAGACATACTACAGGAGATGGTCAGAGACTGCAGACATACTACAGGAGATGGTCAGAGACTGCAGACATACTACAGGAGAAGGTCAGAGACTGCAGACATATTACAGGAGATGGTTAGAGACTGCAGACATACTACAGGAGATGGTTAGAGACTGCAGACATGCTACAGAAGATGGTCAGAGACTGCAGACATACTACAGGAGATGATCAGAGACTGCAGACACAGTACAGGAGATGGTCAGAGACTGCAGACATACTACAGGAGATGGTCAGAGACTGCAGACATACTACAGAAGATGGTCAGAGACTGCAGACATAGTACAGGAGATGGTAAGAGACTGCAGACATACTACAGGAGATGGTCAGAGACTGCAGACATACTACAGGAGATGGTCAGAGACTGCAGACATAGTACAGGAGATGGTCAGAGACTGCAGACACACTACAGGGGATGGTCAGAGACTGCAGACCTTCTACAGGAGAGGATCAGAGACTGCAGACACACTACAGGAGATGGTCAGAGACTGCAGACACACTACAGGAGATGGTCAGAGACTGCAGACCTTCTACAGGAGATGGTCAGAGACTGCAGACATACTACAAGAGATGGTCAGAGACTGCAGACATACTACAGGAGATGGTCAGAGACTGCAGACACACTACAGGAGATGGTCAGAGACTGCAGACCTTCCACAGGAGATGGTCAGAGACTGCAGACATACTACAGGAGACGGTCAGAGACTGCAGACATACTACAGGAGATGGTCAGAGACTGCAGACATACTACAGGAGATGGTCAGAGACTGCAGACATACTACAGGAGATGGTCAGAGACTGCAGACACACTACAGGAGATGGTCAGAGACTGCAGACCTTCTACAGGAGAGGATCAGAGACTGCAGACACACTACAGGAGATGGTCAGAGACTGCAGACACACTACAGGAGATGGTCAGAGACTGCAGACCTTCTACAGGAGATGGTCAGAGACTGCAGACATACTACAAGAGATGGTCAGAGACTGCAGACATACTACAGGAGATGGTCAGAGACTGCAGACACACTACAGGAGATGGTCAGAGACTGCAGACACACTACAGGAGATGGTCAGAGACTGCAGACCTTCTACAGGAGAGGATCAGAGACTGCAGACACACTACAGGAGATGGTCAGAGACTGCAGACACACTACAGGAGATGGTCAGAGACTGCAGACCTTCTACAGGAGATGGTCAGAGACTGCAGACATACTACAAGAGAGGGTCAGAGACTGCAGACATACTACAGGAGATGGTCAGAGACTGCAGACACACTACAGGAGATGGTCAGAGACTGCAGACCTTCTACAGGAGATAGTCAGAGACTGCAGACATACTACAGGAGATGGTCAGAGACTGCAGACATACTACAGGAGAGGATCAGAGACTGCAGACACACTACAGGAGATGGTCAGAGACTGCAGACCTTCTACAGGAGATAGTCAGAGACTGCAGACATACTACAGGAGATGGTCAGAGACTGCAGACATACTACAGGAGAGGATCAGAGACTGCAGACATACTACAGGAGAGGATCAGAGACTGCAGACATACTACAGGAGATGGTCAGAGACTGCAGACATACTACAGGAGAAGGTCAGAGGCTGCAGACACACTACAGGAGATGGTCAGAGACTGCAGACCTTCTACAGGAGATAGTCAGAGACTGCAGACATACTACAGGAGATGGTCAGAGACTGCAGACATACTACAGGAGAGGATCAGAGACTGCAGACATACTACAGGAGATGGTCAGAGACTGCAGACATACTACAGGAGAAGGTCAGAGGCTGCAGACATACTACAGGAGATGGTCAGGGACTGCAGACATACTACAGGAGATGGTCAGAGACTGCAGACCTTCTACAGGAGATGGTCAGGGACTGCAGACATACTACAGGAGACGGTCAGAGACTGCAGACATTATACAGAAAGTGGCGCAATGAAAATGGTGAGCGGGAACGCTCATTTCTGCTATGTGACATAAAGATGTCATTATATGGCACTGACATGGCGCAAACCCAGTCTAAGGGCTCTTTCACACGGGCGGTCCGATCAGATCCGCCTGTCAGTTTTTTAGGCGGATCTGATTGGATCCTCCATGCAACTCTATGGGGCAGCGGATGTAAGCGGAGACACCTCCGCTGACATCCGCTGCCATCCGTATCCGATCCTGTCTGTGAAATCTGGACGGATGGAAACCCTATTTTTCCATCCGTTCAGTGATCGGATCGGATCTGATGAGAGCAGACAGGCGGTCCGCTCTCATCCGATCCCCCATAGAGGGCAGTGGGGGCTGTGACACCTCCCTCTCCGCTCTGCAAGCGGAGACGGAGCTGTCATCCGCCCGGCTCAGCGGGGATCGCGGATCGATCCCCGCTGAGCAACACGGATCCGCCTACGGAGGCGGACCGTGTGAAAGAGGCCTTAGGGCGCCTTTTGCATTACGCATGTAGCCGGAACCCAACTACCATATTCTGAGAGTGCAGACTCACCTTCTGTTCTTTTGGATTGTCTTTCTTCTGGATCCCTCTAGTGTTGGCTTCAGGATTAAATCGTTATATCGCAGATACTGGGAGAACGGCATTGTGGGAACTGTAGTCTTTTGTAAAGTGATGAATATGTGGTTGGATCGTGTAAGAATTATCTTTCCCAGCAAGCTCTGGAGCAGTGGAGCATATTGGGAGAGGCTATAAAGGGATCAGCTAAACAGGCTTGGGGGGCCTCCGGCTTCCAGGAACCCATCGTGTGCACATCGGTCTGCTGTGCAGAGAGCGAGCCTACTGCACACCGCCTGATCCGGCTGCAGACTCCGCCTCGGCGGAACGCATGTTCATCGCAGTATTGCAGACATCCTTGCAGCATCGCTGACCTGGTGGAGGTGGCGGAACACCCTGAGATAGCAGAGTGCAGCCATCCTGAGGCCACAGAGCGTGGAGGATCGCATCGCTTGTTTCCCCAGGACCCTCATTAATGGACATCAGGATTTGGTGAGAGGGCACCTGCTCAGAGTTCAGACCACACTTGTCACAGTTCTCTTTTACAGTGAATACTGACACTTTGCAACTAAATCAGTTACCAAATCTCTTAGAATTATAATTAGGGATCGGCCGACTATCGGCAAATATCGGCGATATATCGAGGGCCAATCTGCACTTTCCCCGATATATCGGAATCGGCCCTGGAGGTTACCGATATTGCCAATATTTGGGGAAAGTGCTGTATTGGAGTTATGCCTGCAGCTATCCCGGTACCGGTGTTCATAGCTGACGGTCTGCTGTCTTGTAATGACAACTGATGCGGCTGAGAAGCCGCTCGGCTGTCATTACAAGGAGTGGGAGGGGATGTCCCCCCCTCCCGCCGCCTTCCACGGCTCGCCTGGATCTCCCGTCCCACCGGGAGACCCGGCAACCAGCCTGCACGGCCGCTGAAGACCCGCTCAAATTCAGCTCTGATCGGGTCTCCATGCAAAAACCCTGAAGTGATGTCATGACATTACTTCCGGGTACTCGGCGCCAGATTAAAAAAACTGAGAGCATTCAAAACAGCCAAATTTGGCATTTTGAATGCTTTTAAGTGCAGAGGAGGGGTTTGGGGTCTTTTAGACCCCCAGATCCCTCCACAAGAGTACCTGTGAAGTAAAAAAAAAAAAAAATGTAAATGGATGAAAATATCTGCCAATACTGATAATAAATATCTTTATCGGCAATGAAAAAACGATGTCGGTCGATCACTAAATTTTAATCCTGCATTTCTTGCTATACAGTAAGTCATACTGGAAACTGTTTATTACATGTGCTCCAACTGCCGGTGAAGACTATAGCAAGGCCTTACAAGTGGGACATTATTATACTGTTGCTCCTAAAGGGGACACATTACTGGTATCTACAGTAGATTACCCTATCTCTCATTAGGATACAGGTGGTATAGGCCGCCCCAGGGTTCCCCTTTAGTCTCAGTGCTTAACCACTTCTGGACCAGGCCTTTTTCTGACACTTGTTGTTTACAAGTTAAAATCCGTTTTTTTTTTTTTGCTAGAAAATTACTTAGAACCCCCAAACATTATATATATATATATATATATATATATATATATATATATATATACATACACACATTTTTTTTTTTAGCAGAGACCCTAGAGAATAAAATGGAGATTGTTGCAATATTTTTTATCGCACCGTTTTTGAGCAGCAGTCTTCCAAACGCAAATCTTTTTGGGAAAAAAAATAACTTTTTTTAATTAAAAAATAAGAAAACAGTAAAGTTAGCCCAATTTTTTTCTAAAATGTGAAAATAATGTGACGCCGAGTAAATAGATACACAACATGTCATGCTTCAAAATTGCACACGCTCGTGGAATGGCGACAAACATTGGAACTTAAAAATCCCCATAGGCAACATTTTAAAAATTTCTACAGGTTACCAGTTTAGAGTTACAGAGGAGGTCTAAGGCTTAAATTATTTCTCTTGCTCTAACGATCGCGGCGATACCTCACATGTGTTGCTTGAACGCCGTTTACATATGTTGGCGGGGCTTGCGTATGTATGCCTTTGCTTCTGTGTGCGAGCTAACATGGACTGGGCGCTTTAATTTTTTTTTTTTCCTATTTATTTTATCTATTATTTTTTATTTTTACAGTTTTTTTTAAAACAAAAAAAAATGTTTTGATCACTTATTCCTATTACAAGGAATGTAAACATCCCTTGTAATATAAATAAGCAGAACAGGTCCTCTTTATTGTGAGATCTGGGGTCAAAAAGACCTCACATCTCACATCTACACTTAAAAAAAAAAAAAAAAAAGTCATTTTTTTTTCATGATGAAAAAAAAATGGGCTCATTAAATGCCTTGCTAGGTGATGACATATTGCCCTCACTCGACTTCCTGCCTAAGGGGGACAGTGGAACGGATCGTTTTCCCCGCTACCGATGGGTCTAGTAAGTAGCAAAACCGACTGGGAATCAGCGGCAGGGCCATCTTACTGAATGGGCACGCTGGGCAGTTGCCCGGGGGCCCCACTTTCCCACGGGGCCCTACCTGCCCAGTGACCCAGCCCCCCAGTCAAGCATTAGACCCAATTCCTGTGTGCATCCCGCCACCAAACTTAGCAGGTGGCAAGCACCTGTTGGCCCTGCACTGCTGTCAGGCCACTTGGGCCTTGGAGGGGGAGCCCACAACTGCAGGGATGCCTGTCCTCCGCAGAAACAGGCACACACAGGACAGCCGAGTCTGACTCCCATCCATGTGTGTTCACCGGACCCAGCCGCTAAAGGTCCGGGTGGTGATTGTGTAGGCGGGGCCCCAGTGCACTGCATTGCCCGGGGGCCTGTAATGTTCGTAAGATGGCACTGATCAGCTGGCGGGGGGGGGGGCACCTCTCCCACCGCACCATAAGGGTGAACCCGCGGCGAATCTGCCACTGGGACCACCCTTATAAGAAAGAGGACCAATGACAGTTTAAAAAATACCGGGATTATGGCAGCAGAATCGCCGTGATACTAGCGTCCATTCTGCAGCAAAAACCACAACGTGCGCTTGGGTGTCTTTATTCTTGATGGCAACTGCGATTGTTGTGCAACAAAATTGAGCGGCTGTTGCGCCTTTTTAAATATCTCTCTCTGAGCTTGTTGCCTACAAAGGAACAAGAGCGTCTTTCGGGCGACAAATGCGCACTAAAGCGAATGGGCCGCCCTATGTGCGACAATCGTTTTAAAATCACGCAAGAAAATTCGCAAGCGGGGACGCTCGTTCCCTCTATGTGATAAGTGAACGGGATCTCAGTGATGGTCTACAAAGGGCGACTTTGGTCATATCTGCGTTTCTCTTTTATATTTGTATTAGAGGAGCTGTAGGGGCCCATGGAGGGTCGGGGGCCCCCCGGCATGTATAAGGGTCGCCCAATCCCTGGAGCCGTGGCAGGCTGAGGATCAGCGGGCGTTACATAATGCGACTTATCAGCACTCTCACCTCTCCAGATGGGAGACTCCCAGCAGCTGATAGCACAGCAGGAGATAAGAGCGACTCACAGCAGCACAGGGTGTGACACCCGACCACAGGGACTGACCGTGTCACCATCTCTGCATCTCACAGTGTGCGGGGAATAGTCATCATCCCAGGGCCAAGCAATTTAAATATCTCTACATTTGCAAATTAACCACTCCTGGACTGACAATTTTCCCCCTTAACCACTTAAGCCCCGGAAGATTTTACCCCCTTCCTGACCAGGTTTTTTTTTTTGCGATTTTTTTACTGCGTGACTTTAACAGACAATTGCGTGGTCGTGCGACGCTGTACCCAAACTAATTTGACGTCCTTTTTTTCCCACAAACAGAGCTTTCTTTTGGTGGTATTTGATCACTTGTGCGACTTTTTGATCATGCGCTATAAACAAAAAAAGAGCGTCAATTTTGCAAAAATAACAATATTTTTCACATTTTTTTATATGAAATTCCCCAAAAAAATGTAAAAATCTAAATTTTTTAACATTTTTGGCCAATTTGTTTTATGCTACATATGTTTGGCAAAAAAAAAAAAAATCGCAAAAAGCGTATTTTGATTGGTTTGCGCAAAAGTTATCGCGTTTACTAACAAAGGGAACGATTTTTGTCATTTTTGGTGTTTTTTTTTTTAACGAGTAATGGCGGCGATCTGCGATTTTTTTTTTTGCGGGACTGCGACATTGCGGCGGACAGATCGGACCCCTGACTGACATTTTTGACAATTTTGGGGTTACCAGTGACATTACACTACAGTAATCAGTGCTATACATATGCACTGTTACTGTAAAAATGACACTGGCAGGGAAGGGGTTAACTGTATTGGAGAGGGAGGGGTTAAGTGTGTCCTAGGGGCGTGTTTCTAACTGTGATTGGCTGTGGATACTAGTGTAAAAACAGAGATTAACGGTCCTACATAGTAGAACCGTCTGATCTCCATTTTTACACCAGGGAGAATGACAGGCGGCTTTGTTTACATTAGCCGCCTGCCTTTCTCCCTTCCCGGCGAACAATCGCGAGTGACCGGCGGACATCGGGTCTACCGGTCACACGCACTGACTTGTTAGTGAACGAGCCGGGGCAGGCGCGCGCCTCAGCGGGCGCGCGCTCGCCCGCTATTGGCTCACAAGCCAGTGACAGGCTAGTGACGTACCGATACGTCACTTTGCCTGGCCGGGGCTGACCGTCGCAGTATATGTACTTGCGGTGGTCGGCAAGTGGTTAATGACCGGGTCATTTTTTGTGATTCGGCACTGCGTTATTTTAACTGACAATTGCGCGGTTGTGCGATGCTGCACCCAAATAAAATGGATGTCCTTTTTTTTACCACAAATTAGAGCTTTCTTTTGGTGCGATTTGATCACCTGTGCGATTTTTTTATTTTTTGCGCTATAAACAAAAAAAGAGCGACAATTTAAAAAAAAAAAAAATTAATTGTTTACTTTCTGCTACAAAACAAATCCAATAAAAACATTTAGATAATCAAATTTTTGTTCATCCTTTTAGGCCAATTTGTATTCTGCTATATATTTTTGGTAAAAAAAAAAAATAACGCAATAATTGTATATTGATTGGTTTTGTGCAAAAGTTATCACTTCTACAAACTAGGGGATTTATTTATTTATTTATTTTTATTTATTTTTTTTCATTTTTTAATTTAAATTTTTTACATTTAAATATTAATTTTATTTTGATTTACATTTTTTTTTTCATTTTTTAATAAACTTTTTAATTTTTTAATTGTAATAGTAATGGCGGCGATCAGCAACTTATAGCGGGACTGTGACATTGCAGCGGACA